>NW_025533144.1:75000-185075 GCF_020631705.1 Daphnia magna | reverse complement strand
GAGTATGGTGTCCGAGTGTCGTGTTCGGTTGGTAAGTTTTTATTCTAATTCTTTTTTTTATAGATCTTATTTTAAACATTATTTAATATTACTTTTTGTATTTATTTATAGCATTTAGAATCAGCCCTCCTTGTTCCATTTGTTGTGCCAGGCCTAACAAGGATTTTGGTTTAGAGTTAAGCTAGCTAGGGCTTGGGAGCAGGGACTCTTTCTTTTTTGTGAGCCAGGGTTCTGACGAACCTTGGTTTATTAAAGAATGGGTCCTAGGCTACCAAGTCTTGGATAGCTTTAATTCGCTAGCCAATATCTTGTAAGGCATTGGTTTATAATGGAACGTGAACCTGGAATGTTTGCTCTATGTTCGGTTGGTAAGTTTTTTTTTCTAATTCTTTTTAATTATAGATCTTATTTTTAAACATTATTTAATATTACTTTTTTATTTATTTATAGCATTTAGAATCAGCCCTCCGTGTTCCATTTGTTAGCCAGGCCTAACAAGGATTTTGGTTTAGAGTTAAGCTAGCTAGAGCTTGGGAGCAGGGACTCTTTCTTTTTGTTAGCCAGGGTTCTGACGAACCTTGGTTTATTAAAGAATGGGTCCTAGGCTACCAAGTCTTGGATAGCTTTAATTCGCTAGCCAATTTCTTGTAAGGCATTGGTTTATAATGGAACGTGAAACTGGAATGTTTGCTCTATGTTCGGTTGGTAAGTTTTTTTTCTAATTCTTTTTAATTATAGATCTTATTTTTAAACATTATTTAATATTACTTTTTTATTTATTTATAACATTTGATATATCTAGATACGCGTTTGCAGATGAATTTCTGCACGTAAACATTGAAAGAGCGAGAAATTTAGTTGCTCTTCTAATTGAAAATGGTCACAAATTGTAAGCATTTTTTCATTAATTAACGGAAATAAGTCTTGAATAACCTTTTACCGTTGTTTTACGGTTTAGGTGTATCAAGGTTACATTGCTCCCTTGCCCGGTTGAAGCAGCATTGTCCTATTGCACGAGGTCTATCACTGATTTGTCATAAGCTGTATTTGACGAAAGCTTCCGCTTGGCTGTAGCTTCAACGAAACTTGACACTAAAACTTTGCAAATTTCCGTGTACTCACGGCCTGCCACGTCTGATTCCCATGAAGAGTGTTTGGTTAGTGAGCAATTACAGCTAAATTAAAATAGCTATCGGAACTTACAGTTCTTTTCACAGGGATGGGCCCAAGTATCTCTGGCAGATTTTAGACCCGATACTAATTCCGTCAAGTGGTATAATATACTGGCACTTAGATGTCTCTCTTCTAGCAGCCATCCCCTGACTGGCGCAGCTAGTGAAACTGGAACAGGGCTTAAGGAGGAAAGCAGTGACGAGTCAACAATCGTGACATCACAGCCTTCGACATTGACTCGAAATCAAAGTGAGAACACGAATATATGAAAATGCCTTTTCATTCCGCTGAGTAATTAATTACCTCTAATAGGTGGTCCAATGTCTGAACTGGAATTAGTTGAACAAGGAACTGATAGTGAAGATGAAGAAAATAGTGATGCTGAAGATCACAAACAAGCAAACTGGATCGAACCTCTTGGTTCTCCACAGCGAATTGGATTGAGCCTCTTGGTTCTCCACCCCTAAATGGATTGAGCCTATTGGTTCTCCACCCCTAACCTAATCCTATTCTTGTTTTATTTGAAAAATAATTATCATTTTTCTCTTAGGTACAATTTGGTTTCACTTTCATTGGGTAGCTGCTTATTTAAATATCGAAATTGGAAGTATTCCAATTTAAACTTCATGTTAAATAATGACATAATTTCTTCGTATTATTATTTAACAGGTTTCGTATTCGATTGCTATGAACTGACCGTTTTCTTGACAAGCCCGCTCTTTGGCAAATACGTAAGATTCCATCTTACGTTGTTGGCGAGGAAAAAACGCCAATAGCAATAATTTTTACCCAATAGCAAATCCATGCCACATAGCAAAGAGGGAGAACTCCAAGAATGCTTTTTCCCTCTGGACTTCGAACCTAATGACAACAAAGCAAGTAAAATATAGAAAGCTTGGAAAATAATAATAATAATTACTGGAGTTAGACTGTGTTGTTCTTCATTTTTTTTCAGAAATTTTTAATCGTCAGGGCTTCGGTGGGCGGAAGTTTGATCAGTGCCGCACCAATTATTGGGGTAATCCATCTGACAACTCGTGCCGGCCTTGCAACTGCGATCCGCAGGGATCCTCCCCACAGCAAGTTGACGAATTAATGAACCAAATTGACGAATTCCTTGAAGATTCTGGTGCAAGTCCGGCCGACATCCGATCGTTGGCTACTGATGTTTTGTCTAAGGGTATTTCGTTACGAACCGAACAGATCACTGACCTAGCACGACGCATTAACGACACTATCTCTTCCCTGACCAACATTGACGCCATTCTGGCCGAGACGTCTGGTGATTTGGCTTCAGCAAAAGCACTCAAAGATCGTGCCGACACCGCCAAAGCCCATGCCCAGGGAATTCTGACTGTTGTTCAGCAAGTGCTCGACTCTTTGGCTGCCGCTAAAGCCGCACAAGACAAGGCAGAAGAAGCTATTCAAACGGCTAATAAGGTAAAGGCTTTATTTCGCCTACTGTCTCATAAATTTATAATATCTTTTATGTTTTCTTACGTCATCTACTAGGATATTAGCGCAGCTGAATCGCATCTAAGTGAGACGGCCGACGCTCAAGCCA
The DNA here is from genome assembly GCF_020631705.1 of Daphnia magna. Classification (NCBI taxonomy): domain Eukaryota; kingdom Metazoa; phylum Arthropoda; class Branchiopoda; order Diplostraca; family Daphniidae; genus Daphnia; species Daphnia magna. The sequence continues at coordinate 182,338 of NW_025533144.1, read as the reverse complement.
AAGCCAGTGAATCAGTCCAAGAGGTCGAGGGACTGCGGGAAAGTTTACGTGAATTGCAGCGAAAGCTGATAAAGAACGAGCGAGATGTTAAAGAAGCGACCCGCGAGTCTGACGTGGCTGCATCGTTAGCTACCCGCGCCGGACAAGGCGCATCAGAGTTGGACACGGCTTATCAGCGAGCCCTGCGGGCTTTGGAAGAGAAAACGGCAAGAAGTGGTGACGCTCGTGAACGCTCCGCCCGTCTTCAAGATAAGGCTAATCGGCTGACGGCAAGCGTGTTTGCCAAAGTTCAAGAACTTAAAGGTATGTTTGTATTAACTTGACTCCGTTTGGTGCGGTTAAAGTATAGATAACGTTTGTTCTAAATTTTTTTTTTCTGCCCCTATGTTTAGAAATGGAGGATGAATACTTGTTGCATGAGCGTCGGTTGACAGACCTTTCTGAGCAAGTTATGGCCATGAATGTGCGCATGACCGACTACTTGCAAGTCATTAGCGACCGCTCGGAGTTCTACCGCACCTGCCAAAAGTAGAAAGTTAGAAACCTGATAGCATCGAAACTCCCATTGCCGCTGGTCCTCCGGACAGTTGCATTACCCTCTCCAACCGAGCATCCGTCAACAGTACATCATTTATTTTTATTTTATTTTTATTTATTTTTACGTTATCCCAAACCTACCGAATTCAGTTGACAGCCTATAGCAGTCTCCTCCCTCTACTTGCATTTGATGTACATTTGGTCGAGAAACAATATCAATTACCGTAAATCTCCCCCCCCCCTTCAGTTAAAAAGGTGCATTCTTGGAAACTGCAGCGTGCCAAATTTGTTTTCTTCAAGCTTTCCCATTGTTTTCTTTTCATCTTTTTCCATATGATCTTGTGTGACTAGGCCGTTTCAAAACGGGTTTACTATAATCTCTTCGGATTCTTTTTACAGACAAAATCTTGTGCCTTCAAAAAAATTTCTTAACAATAATTAAACGACAAGATGTAATAGTCGCTTCTTTTATCCAAACTATACTCCCAAACTCATTCCACATTCTCATTGCTTTGATCCTTCTTCTCCCCTTCCACCGAAACAGTGTGTTCACCCTAAGACATCACTTAACTATTATTGTATAAGACTTTGGAGTGATAAAACAATAAAAGTGACATTACGTACCAGAGACATGGTCTGGAAATCGTCAACGCCTTTCATCTGTATTGGAAATGTACACAACAAGCATAAACAACGACTTCAAATTTGCATACGCCACAAATACATGCCGGCCACGCAAAGGCAGAGCACAGTGCAATAACTGAAGAGGAGTACAACTGAAGCCATCGGCGTCATGTGAATCGTATCATACGTCATATTGACTAGCCCCGTCAGAAAATTAGCCAGTAGGAAGAAAGCCAGACCGTTATAATTAATAAATCTCAGGAGGTAAGGCTCACGGAAAACGGGTAATGATGAGGTGTCGGCCGTATTTTTAAATTCTTGCTGTATGTCGAAAGTCACTAGCAGCAAATCGACCAGAAATTATGTTGCCATTATTATCAAGTTGTAAGTCAACTTCCAAAGGGAAAATGTGTGTACAAGTTAAGATTTATTGTGAAAGAACAATGTATGCAAATCTCACCATCCACAAGCAGAATGACGTGTTGGCTAACCTTCGAGAAGGTATACCTAATAGGGACTCACAGCAGAATACATAAAGATGACAGGCCAACTGATGAAGTGAAAATTGTGAAATTACTTGTACATTCAACCATTACCATTACTTGTACATTCAAACCAAATTATTCGGGAAAAATATGAAAATTAAACGGACCAGACTCCTTCAGTATTAAATCTACCGAGCCATTGTGTTAAGGTTTTGGGAGGGTGTAATTCAGAAAGGTAATTAAAGTTTGTTGAAAAGGGTTGCAGGGGTAGTAGACGCAAGTGACGACTCGTTCGAACACGTGAAAGTGCAACATAAATACCATGGTAAGTTAGTGAAGGTTTGAAAGGGCGTTGATTAATATCTAAAATCAATCGGTCACATGTTTGGCCTTGCATTTTATGGACAGTAATAGCAAAAGCCAAAACTACCGCATGTGCCTTCCCTTTAACTGTTAAATGGTTATTTTTCAAAGGAAAATGAATTTTGTGCTCCTCTGCCTGGGACTTCAGTTTCACCGGAATAACAACTTTATCTTTGAACAAAGATTTATGTTGAAATAAAACTGGGTCCAAAGTTGGAACCTCAACGTGTATATATGTGGGTGGAAATTTAAGGAAGATATCTGACCCATCGTTGTTCACCATCATTTCCATTACACTGTGCATATCTTCAAGTGGACTTAAAGTCAAAGAATGATAATTAACTGGGGTTCCATTTGAAAGTCCTAGAGAAGGATTAATATTTTGGGTAAGGTAACCTTTAAAAGTCAAAAGAAAATTAATTGACATACAAGCGGCTTATGTTTCTATCATTATATTACCTGGGGCACCAGCTACAAAACAACCCTTGGCACTTCCCTAGCAAGACAAGTTTTCTCTAATCCAATAACGATTGATACAGGGTTGTAGATCTTTTTATGCTGATCATTTTTAATATAGGTTTTAAGGTGTGCAAATGAGCGGGAGTGTCCGTAAAACGTGTACAAAGTTTCAAGTTTTACGGAACTGACGCGCTGCCCAAGCCGGCCAGAAGAAGGGTCGGAAGGGGGGGGATTGCGCGTACCCATGGGAGAGGGGACAGTGAAGGGGGGTTTACCTGAGCCACACCATACGGCCCCATGTTTTCCCTGTACCTCGCATATTAACGGTGGTGGAATGGTTAGCCGGTTAGCCGGTGATGCGAAAGGTCCGAGGTTCGAATCTACATCAAGTCGGTTAGGAAATCTAAGTTTTTTGAAAAATTGAAATTGTTAAAAATATTCCGTAGTTGATGGAAGTTGAAGATCGGTGGTAAATCTTCACGACCGTGACAAGATCGTGATGACTGTGGAGAGGACAAGGGGAGATAGAGATAGAAACGACCCAGAGCTTCCAAATGAGTATAATTTCACATTTTTTAAATATACCTAACAGAAAGAAAGCTTTCGGATTCACTCGGCATCCCAAAAGGAGATCATCGTTCGATCTTTTCAGCTTATGATTTGCTCGGCGAAAAACAGAAGAAGGATTATAGTTGGACTTAGACTCTGTAAGTCCAGTCATAATCCACGTAATCCATGATGTCATCAAGTTATAATCTTAATGTATTTAACATAACACCCCTTTCACACTCCCCTCTCCCCCGGGAGCTTTTGGCACGTGCAGTCCCCCGTCCCCTTAACAGTGAGTCATCAACAAAGAAGTTGAGGTACACTTTTACAATGTGACAATATACTCATTTTGTAGCTTAGGTTCATCTGTGTCTTCTTCTCTTTTCCCGTCATGACTCATCACGATCCTGCTCGCGTTCGTGAACCATTAGTATTTACCACTGATCCTCAACTTCCATCGAGACCAGACACTTTTTAAGACTTGCTAACATGTCGACAAAAATATTTACTGATATTGCAAAATTTGATGATGTAGTATTTTCCAAATTTCAATTAATTTTTCTGAAATATCCATCTAGTCTTCACCGAGATTCGAACCTCGGATCTTTCGCATCACCTGCTAACCGGCTAACCATTACACCACCGTTAACATGCGAGACAAAGGGAAAACATGGGGCCGTATGGTGTGGCTCAGGTAAACCCCCCTTCACTGTCCCCTCTCCCATGGGTACGCGCAATCCCCCCCTTGTGACCCTTCTTCTGGCCGGCTTGGGCAGCGCGTCAGTCCCGTAAAACTTGAAACTTTGTACGCGTTTTACGGACACTCCCGCTCATTTGCACACCCTAAACCCTATATTAAAAATGATCAGCGTAAAAAGATCTACAACCCTGTATCAATCGTTTTTGGATTAGAGAAAACTTGTCTTGCTAGGGAAGAGCCGAATTTTGGTATGGTTATCGGTTCGTTGGTTTCCTTAATTAAAACTACGGAGAAAACTGTCAAATCGTTAACACTGCAGACGAAGGGGTCCACTCGTAACCCGCTGTGTAATCCCGGCCCTCTTTCTAAATAACATGTGATATTCAGAGGAAGTTTTCCGCCTTCCCCTTCGGATTCAACGACAGTGGCGCTAAAGGGCATGATCGTGATCCTCTGTCTTGTGATTATGGCTGGCGAAGAGGCCGTGTCTTCTTTGACACGGCATATTGTTCTCTCGCTCCCATCTATAATAAATTTGTGCTCATATAAAGCGTCTAAACCTAAGATACAATCTTCGTTGATTCTATCCACGACAATGAAATCCTGCAGAAGATCATCGCCTAATACATTCATTTCGAGGGTAACTGTCCCTCTTGTTCTAAGTCTAGTGTTGTCCACACCAAAGAGTTCTACCGGGGCATCAGTACTATAGTTTTTGATTTGATTTCCGATTCGTTGCAAAATTTCCGTTTTTATCAAGCTTCTACCCGCACCGCTATCCAAAAGGGCAAAAAAATGTGTGTCACCGACTTGTAGTCTTAGTCGGGGTATTTTATTTTTTCTACTTTCTCTGACTTCATTAACATTTTGTCGGGGCTTCGGACAAGGTCCACCTTTATTCCCAACATTACGAAAGGTGGTTTTTAGTTTCCATGTTCAAAAGGGTTCAATTGGCCTGAGTTATTTTGCAGTGGAGGGCCGTATGTTTGATTAGGTTTTGGTTGTTGGTCTGGGCATTCACGCTGTACATGTCCATTCTGTTTGCATTTAAAACATCTAGGACCCCCTGGGCCCCAACTACACATCGCTGTTAGATGCGTATTGATTTTGCAATATGCACAATATTTTGAACCTGGTTGATTCCAGCCGGTTTGGTTATTTCGGTCACTTTGGGATGGTTGCTTTTGTCCGAATTGACCTTCTTTATTTTGTTGTTGAAATCTTTGAGGGTTTTGTTCAAATTGACTATTGCAGTTCTGTGTTAGTTGGGATTGCAGCATGGATCGAGTAGGGAAACCAGCTTGGGCTTGAAAAGCGGGCTGGGGATGAAAACCGGTTTGGGAACGGAAATTTGTTTGGGTCTGTGCTTGTACGACTTTATTCAATAATTTAGCCGTTTCCTGGTTTTGCAGCATTAACTCACTCATTAATTGCTGATTATTTTTTAGCGTTACTTCTAATTCTGCAAATTTTCCTTTAATTTCGCTTGAAGGAGATGCATTCGAATTTCATTCGACAGCATTAATGAATTCTACGTTTCGTCTTTCTAATTTAGCTTCATTTAAGACGGCCGCACAATTCTCCGTTGCTTTTATCAAACTATCTAGATTCTTAAATTCTTTAAAGCTCATTCGTTCTCGAAGATTGTTTTTAAGTCCTCCCAAGAATTTGTCCATTATCAGCTGTTTTCTCATTTTAAGGTCTACCAATTTCCCCTCCCTTGTTGGGTAAGCAAATGAAAAAAGTTTTTGTATGCGACACGCGTAATCCCTAATTGATTCTCCAGGGTTTCGTATACAATTGTTGTATTCGGTCAAGTAAATTTTTCTACTATCTCCTCCATGATACCGGTCTTGTAAGCATTGCTTTATTTTTGAGAACTCCTGCGCCTCTTTTGGATAGCGTAACTGAAAAGTCGTTACGCAGTCGGTCGCTGAACCAAAAAGTTTAGAGCAGAGCAACTTTATTTTCCTTCCCTCTTCAAACTCTGAAGTATTAATTACTGCATCAAAATGTTTGATCCAGTCCTCAAATTTCGTCGAACCTAATCCATTAAAGGCTGGTACTTGAGCCAAGAGGGAGACCGTCTGTTGTTGTTGATTTAACAATAGCTTTTGGCTTAAATAATAGCTTTGACTTGTATCTATTGGGCAAGATTTCTCGCTTGTTTTTTCTTTTTGCTCTTCCTTAATTTCGTTCATTGATTTCACTATCTGTTTTGCTGCGGCTTTGGCGCCTGCGTGCGCTTCTTCCTTTGAAGCTCCTCCCGCTTTCATGCAACGGTACATGTGATCATAGTGGCTTTGATAATTCATTCTGGGTATTTTCTCTCCCAGTAGCTTCTTCCCTGTCTTGATGGATTGATCTAACTGTTTTGGATAGCTAGGAGCTATCGGCTTGTTTCTTTCTGTTTTTATTTCTCTTTCTTTTAAGCTCTTTTCTTTCCCTATTTGATGGACTGGATTGCCGTCCTCCTTCTCTTCTGCCGTGAGATTCTCGTTATCTTCTTTTACCTCTTCTTCACTATCTATAGAGCTATCGTTTTCGTCCTCCTCTTCCGTTGCTGAATCTTTCTCTTCCATCAATTTTGTTTCTTTAATTTCTGCAGATTTTTGGGTCTGCAAACTCTCTTCTTTCTGATGCACCTGTGCTTTGTGCTTGTTACGACTACTCCACCGAGTTGGTGGCTGTCCCTTAATGTGTGCCTTACGTGCCTTTCTTTTTGGTTTGCTTAATTCTGCCTGATTTTTATCTTTCTCGTCTGCTTCTGGTAATTCTTCTTCAGATTTTGACTCCACGACTTCATTTTCTTCGACATCAGATAGGTGAGGGTAAAGTCTCTCAGTAGGGGGAGGTGTTCGTTTTAATGCTTTCCCTTTTGAATTTTCCCAATGAGTGTCGTCTGCTGCTTGTTCGTCCTCTCTTGGCACTTCGTCGGTTTCGTATTCTGTTTCTGAACTGCTTGTTTGATCGTCTTCCGACTCGCTATTGTCTTGCCCTTCTGATTTTGTTTCTCCAACTTTCGGCGTTCGCTTAAATTGTTTAGGGGATAATGTGTTTAAGACTGCCTTCCCAATGTTTTTCAAAAAGGCTGTTGTACCTAATTTTTCTTTAGTGGTTTCTGACATTCCGCCCAAAATAAAATTATCCGTTCGTTTTTTTGGTTTTTTTTTGTTTTTTTTTGTTTTTTTTTATTATTTAAAGAAGATTGATGAAATGACAGGGAAGCAGTCGAACCGCTATCCATTGTAAAAATTATTTCAAAAGATTGGCAGAGTGTGCTGTGAGTCAGAAAACTGCTATGAATTGTGAAAAAAAAAGATTGTAAAAAAAAGATTGGCAGAGTTGGCTGTGAGTCAACAAAACTGCTATGAATTGTGAAAAAAGATTGTAAAAAAGATTGGCAGAGTTGGGTGTGAGTCAACAAAACTGCTATAAATTGTGACAAAAATATTGTAAAAAAAGATTGGCAGAGTTGGCTGTGAGTCAACAAAACTGCTATGAATTGTGAAAAAAAATATTGTAAAAAAAGATTGGCAGAGTTGGCTGTGGGTCAACAAAACTGCTATACAAATGTGTAGTGCACAATATTCCCCCAGCTTTATATAATGGTGGGTTATTTTCTTCTGCTTTCATTTAACATAGTCAAAAGAAAGTCTGTCGATTGGCCCGTACGCATTTTTCTGAAAGCCAGAAAATTACTCGTTAGCCAATCCCTATCCGACTGACAAGATTCACGCCGTGTTACTACGGTCGCTAAACCTTTCGAAAGCCGCTTCGAGATGACACAAGGAGCGGTAAACCTTGTTCATTCGGTACCCACCACACGAGGGTTCTGGAGACAAAAATACATAAACGTCGTTGGCTGTGAATTTTTACATCCAATAAATTGGAGTTCGCACCTGACGTGATTTGTGAAATACAATACGTTTGAAGGATAATATAGCATGCAAGTTCAGATAAATCGCTGCCACCAGTGTAATAGTTTCCGCGCGTGACTGCGTAGACTATTAACGACAAATTTAGAGGTTTAATGTAATTTCTGTATTTACCGCAATGAAAGTACACCGAAACACCGTGAGGAAGAATGCAGCATGATGATGAAGCACAGGACAGGGGTTCTAGTACACTGAAGAACAGGAATAACACACAAGTTAAGGGAAGAATGGTCCGTCTAAGAATCTACTTGTTTCTGCTTTTTTGGTCCTATTTGTTACATTTCTTAGAGGTCAAAATGAAAAGGAAGCAGTGTAGGGTCTACTCATGGCCTTGCCCTAGCGACAAGTAAGGGGGAACATTCTAGACTAGCTAGATGGGTTTCCGATTGGAGGTCACGAGTAGAAAGTCGTTCCCAATGTCAACTCCCCGCATTGCTTTGTGACAATAACAGGGGCTACCCTGAGAACGTTGAACTCTCAAGGTTCTTTGCAATCTGGGAGATCAATTCCTTACACTTAAGAGATCCCGGGCATACCTTTGAGTGTAACCTCAACGCATTGCCTCTTTGCAACAATTCCAACTTTGCGATTCTGCCACCTTGAGATACGTTGCTGTGTTGCCATTATCAATTGATCAATCAATGGATTCAAAGAAAAGACACCGTTGGCAAGAGACGTGACTGCAGCTACGACGTCTGAAAACAGAGCTTCCCTGAAGTTTGCACAGAAAAATTTTCATATAAGTTACAAGAACTCGTGGATCCGTTACTAATCGTCGATTTTATACTTGCATCCATTTATTGAACGTGCCAAGGATCGAACCTGGAATCTCCTGCTCCGTAGCCAGGCGCCTTATCCATTGGGCCACACATCCTTTGATTATTGATGATTGATGAAGGAAACACTTGCACGAAGGGCCATCACAGGATTTTAACATGTGAAAATGAAATTTATTTCTATAGTTTTCAACACATTTTGAATATTTTGAATCGATGTACCACAGCGTTTCGCAAAGTTCCACAGGCAGAGTGAGGGAAGAATCTTCTCACTTTTCAGGTTTGTTCCACTATGCGGATCCCCATAATAATAGCACTGAACTGATTTAGCAACCTGGGTAGGTCTGCTATAGCTAAAATCCCGGGTAGCATGGGTAGACCGTATAGAGCTCAAGACTTTGATTGTACTACATTTGCCAAACCTGGGTAATTGCAAGAAATAGAAGGGTCTGCTTCAGTCATTGCAGCAGGGAGAAGTGTTGTACAAAAGACCGCGCTTAGTCATCGCTTAAGAGATCCCGGGGATACCTTTGAGTGTAACCTCAACGCAATGCCTCTTTGCAACAATTCCAACTTTGCGATTCTGCCACCTTGAGATACGTTGCTGTGTTGCCATTATCAATTGATAAATCAATGGATTCAAACAAAAAGACACCGATGGCAAGAGACTCGACTGCTGCTACAACGTCTGAAAACAGAGCTTCCCTGAAGTTTGCACAGAAAAACTTTCATATTAGTTACAAGAACTGATGGAACCGTTATTAATCGTCGATCTTTTACTTGCATCCATTTACTGAACGTGCCAGGGATCGAACCTGGAATCTCCTGCTCCGTAGGCAGGCACCTTATCCATTGGGCCACACATCCTTTGATTATTGCTGATTGATGAAGGAAACAGTTGCACGAAGGGCCATCACAGGATTTTAACAAGTGAAAATGAAATTTTCCCTGAGGGTATATATGTATTTATACCGAAGGACTATAACAATTTTAGTTGGGTATAGGGGGTAGGGTAGTAGTAGTAGATCTCAGAAGGTTTAATGTCCATTATGTATTTCCATATACGTTTCTTCCCTGAATGACCAATCGTCCCCAAATTTTGTACAAAATTCTGTCAAAATTTGATACGTGGTATAGTGGCTTTTTCATTTGATTCTATTCCAGTTTTAAAAAATTAATTTGCGTAATTGTTACCTAGCTGGTTGCCGAATCCTAGGCAGTGAATTCGCTTTTGTTTGCGTAACCTTATAACTGTCAATGCATTGCAGTCAGTGCAGAAGGCTGTATAACAGTCACTTAACAGTAAGTTTTTTCTTTAACGAAATGTTTTAAACAGTAGATTTTTATATATTTTTTTATATTGCAAATTTAAAAATATTTAAATATAAAAATATGTAAATTAGTTTTTTATAGTTGAATGCCAATTACTCTCTAATTCAAAACTAGTTTATTGGTCCAACAATTGACGCCAATAATTGACGCTTCTGCGAAAAAGCCTAAGTTGAAAGACTTGGCTTGTTATTACCGATTATTTTGATAACGGTGACGTCATGACTCATAAGTGTGAAAGAAGACAAGACGGAGAACGAAGCAAACACTATAAATTGATTGAAATTTAGAAATCTTGGATCCAAAATCTGTTTATCTTTGGCCCACGTTACATGTCTATAGACAATTTTTTTCAAAAAAATTGCCCGAAGGACATTACCGAAGGAATCTTGTCCCTGAGGGTATATATGTATATATACCGAAGGACTATAACAATTTTAGGGTGTGGGGTATAGGGGGTAGGGTAGTAGTAGTAGATCTCAGAAGGTTTAATGTCCATTATGTATTTCCATATACGTTTCTTCCCTGAATGACCAATCGTCCCCAAATTTTGTTCAAAATTCTGTCAAAATTTGATACGTGGTATAGTGGTTTTTTCATTTGATTCTATAACAGTTTAAAAAAATTAATTTGCGTAATTGTTACCTAGCTGGTTGCCGAATCCTAGGCAGTGAATTCGCTTTAGTTTGCGTAACCTTACAACTGTCAATGCGTTGCAGTCAGTGCAGAAGGTTGTATAACAGTAATTAAACAGTAAGTTTTTTCTTTAACAAAATGTTTTAAACAGTAGATTTTTTTATTTTGCAGTAGTAAACATGCTGCCAGAACGGAGACTATGGAGAAGAAAGTTACACAGCGGCGACAAGATAAATTATTTTTGATGCTATATTCACATGTATGTGTGTGATAGCTCAGCGGTAAGGTGTTGGGCTCATAACACCAAGATAAATAGATCAATACTATTTGAAACACAAAATTTATTTAGTTTTTTCCTTTTTATGCGTATATTTTGTTAAATTTTTAAGTCGCTTAGTATGTCTTAAACTTAAACTATCCTAAGTTATATTTATATGGTTACATTCCCTGAAATTGCTTTTACAAGACAATTCAATTTGCTGTCTATTTTTGAGGAAAAATCTTCATCTAATTCACGATTGCATTCTCATTTTTTTGATAGATTCAGCACAAAATTTGTCATTGTGTCCTCTTTTAACTGATCAAGAGGGTATAGCTCAGTGGTATAGCATTCTTCTGCAGATCGACATGTACTGATTTCGAACCTGAGTGCCCCCTTGTGCTTATTATTAATGTAATAAACGACACAAAGTGAATGAACTTACGGATCATGGAATTTCCAAGACTTTGTATACTCAAGAAATACTTAATCAATTGATTTATTTCTGAAATTGTACGTACGGTTATTGAAGCACACCATGTTTCTCATTTAGATCTAATTTCTTTTCTACCAAGAAACCAAATTAGCTGTTGTGTAACGTCTGTTTATTTTATTTAATGTGATCAAGCATCGAAATCGGATTCCTTGCCGTTTTTGAACACAAACTTCCTGCTATTATTCTGTATGCTTAATAAAATTAGGGAAAGAAGAGCGAATAGTGAAAGCAATTTTGATATACAAGATCCCAAAACAGATCAGCTTAGCTTATCAACGCAGGGCTTCATGTCCAATTCTAATCAAATTAAAAAATATTTGATAGATTCAGCACAAAATTTGTTATTTTGTCCTCTTTTAAACCGATCAAGGGGGTATAGCTCAGTGGTAGAGCATTCGACTGCAGATCGTAATGTCCCCAGTTCAAACCTGGGTGCCCCCTTGTGATTATAATAGATATAATAAAAAAACTGAGTGAATAAGCTTACGGATTAAGGAATTTCCTAAACTATACGTACTCAAGAAATACTAAAAAAATTTAGTTTTTTCTGAAATTGTACGTACGGTTATTGAAGCACACCATGTTTCTCATTTAGATCTAATTTCTTTTCTACCAAGAAACCAAATTAGCTGTTATGTAAAGTCTGTTTATTTTATTTAATGTGATCAAGCATCAAAATCTGATTCCTTGCCGTTTTTGAACATAAACTTTCTGCTATTATTCTGTATGCTTAATAAAATTAGGGAAAGATGAGCGAATAGTGAAAGCAATTTTGATATACAAGATCCCAAAACAGATCAGCTTAGCTTATCAACGCAGGGCTTCATGTCCAATTCTAATCAAATTAAAAAATATATGATAGATTCAGCACAAAATTTGTTATTTTGTCCTCTTTTTAACCGATCAAGGGGGTATAGCTCAGTGGTAGAGCAATCGACTGCAGATCGAAATGTCCCCAGTTCAAACCTGGGTGCCCCCTTGTGATTATAATTGATATAATAAAACAACTGAGTGAATAAGCTTACGGATTATGGAATTTCCTAAACTATATGTACTCAAGAAATACTAAAAAAATGAGTTATTTCTGAAATTCTACGTACGATTATTGAAGCACACCATGTTTCTCATTTAGATCTAATTTCTTTTCTACCAAGAAACCAAATTAGCTGTTGTGTAAAGTCTGTTTATTTTATTTAATGTGATCAAGCATAGAAATCGGATTCCTTGCCGTTTTTGAACACAAACTTCCTGCTATTATTCTCTATGCTTAATAAAATTAGGGAAAGATGAGCGAATAGTGAAAGCAATTTTGATATACAAGATCCCAAAACAGATCAGCTTAGCTTATCAACGCAGGGCTTCATGTCCAATTCTAATCAAATTAAAAAATATTTGATAGATTCAGCACAAAATTTGTTATTTTGTCCTCTTTTTAACCGATCAAGGGGGTATAGCTCAGTGGTAGAGCATTCGGCTGCAGATCGAAATGTCCCCAGTTCAAACCTGGGTGCCCCTTTGTGATTATAATAGATATAATAAAAAAACTGAGTGAATAAGCTTACGGATTAAGGAATTTCCTAAACTATACGTACTCAAGAAATACTAAAAAAATTTAGTTTTTTCTGAAATTGTACGTACGGTTATTGAAGCACACCATGTTTCTCATTTAGATCTAATTTCTTTTCTACCAAGAAACCAAATTAGCTGTTATGTAAAGTCTGTTTATTTTATTTAATGTGATCAAGCATCGAAATCTGATTCCTTGCCGTTTTTGAACACAAACTTTCTGCTATTATTCTGTATGCTTAATAAAATTAGGGAAAGATGAGCGAATAGTGAAAGCAATTTTGATATACAAGATCCCAAAACAGATCAGCTTAGCTTATCAACGCAGGGCTTCATGTCCAATTCTAATCAAATTAAAAAATATTTGATAGATTCAGCACAAAATTTGTTATTTTGTCCTCTTTTTAATCGATCAAGGGGGTATAGATCAGTGGTAGAGCATTCGACTGCAGATCGAAATGTCCCCAGTTCAAACCTGGGTGCCCCCTTGTGATTATAATTGATATAATAAAAAAACTGAGTGAATAAGCTTACGGATTATGGAATTTCCTAAGCTATATGTACTCAAGAAATATTAAAAAAATTGAGTTATTTCTGAAATTCTACGTACGATTATTGAAGCACACCATGTTTCTCATTTAGATCTAATTTCTTTTCTACCAAGAAACCAAATTAGCTGTTGTGTAAAGTCTGTTTATTTTATTTAACGTGATCAAGCATCGAAATCGGATTCCTTGCCGTTTTTGAACACAAACTTCCTGCTATTATTCTGTATGCTTAATAAAATTAGGGAAAGATGAGCGAATAGTGAAAGCAATTTTGATATACAAGATCCCAAAACAGATCAGCTTAGCTTATCAACGCAGGGCTTCATGTCCAATTCTAATCAAATTAAAAAATATTTGATAGATTCAGCACAAAATTTGTTATTTTGTCCTCTTTTTAACCGATCGAGGGGGTTTAACTCAGTGGTAGAGCATTCGACTGCAGATCGAAATGTCTCCAGTTCAAACCTGTGTGCCCCCTTGTGATTATAATTGATATAAAAAAAAACTGAGTAAATAACCTTACGGATTAAGGAATTTCCTAAACTATACGTACTCAAGAAATACTAAAAAAATTTAGTTATTTCTGAAATTGTACGTACGGTTATTGAAGCACACCATGTTTCTCATTTAGATCTAATTTCTTTTCTACCAAGAAACCAAATTAGCTGTTGTGTAAAGTCTGTTTATTTTATTTAATGTGATCAAGCATCTAAATCGGATTCCTTGCCATTTTTGAACACAAACTTCCTGCTATTATTCTGTATGCTTAATAAAATTAGGGAAAGATGAGCGAATAGTGAAAGCAATTTTGATATACAAGATCCCAAAACAGATCAGCTTAGCTTATCAACGCAGGGCTTAATGTCCAATTCTAATCAAATTAAAAAATATTTGATAGATTCAGCACAAAATTTGTTATTTTGTCCTCTTTTTAACAGATCAAGGGGGTATAGCTCAGTGGTAGAGCATTCGACTGCAGATCGAAATGTCCCCAGTTCAAACCTGGGTGCCCCCTTATGATTATAATAGATATAATAAAAAAACTGAGTGAATAAGCTTACGGATTAAGGAATTTCCTAAACTATACGTACTCAAGAAATACTAAAAAAATTTAGTTTTTTCTGAAATTGTACGTACGGTTATTGAAGCACACCATGTTTCTCATTTAGATCTAATTTCTTTTCTACCAAGAAACCAAATTAGCTGTTATGTAAAGTCTGTTTATTTTATTTAATGTGATCAAGCATCGAAATCTGATTCCTTGCCGTTTTTGAACACAAACTTTCTGCTATTCTTCTGTATGCTTAATAAAATTAGGGAAAGATGAGCGAATAGTGAAAGCAATTTTGAAATACAAGATCCCAAAACAGATCAGCTTAGCTTATCAACGCAGGGCTTCATGTCCAATTCTAATCAAATTAAAAAATATTTGATAGATTCAGCACAAAATTTGTTATTTTGTCCTCTTTTTAATCGATCAAGGGGGTATAGCTCAGTGGTAGAGCATTCGACTGCAGACCGAAATGTCCCCAGTTCAAATCTGGGTGCCCCCTTGTGATTATAATTGAAATAATAAAAAAACTGAGTGAATAAGCTTACGGATTATGGAATTTCCTAAGCTATATGTACTCAAGAAATACTAAAAAAATTGTGTTATTTCTGAAATTCTACGTACGATTATTGAAGCACACCATGTTTCTCATTTAGATCTAATTTCTTTTCTGCCAAGAAACCAAATTAGCTGTTGTGTAAAGTCTGTTTATTTTATTTAACGTGATCAAGCATGGAAATCGGATTCCTTGCCGTTTTTGAACACAAACTTCCTGCTATTATTCTGTATGCTTAATCAAATTAGGGAAAGATGAGCGAATAGTGAAAGCAATTTTGATATACAAGATCCCAAAACAGATCAGCTTAGCTTATCAACGCAGGGCTTCATGTCCAATTCTAATCAAATTAAAAAATATTTGATAGATTCAGCACAAAATTTGTTATTTTGTCCTCTTTTTAACCGATCGAGGGGGTTTAGCTCAGTGGTAGAGCATTCAACTGCAGATCGAAATGTCTCCAGTTCAAACCTGTGTGCCCCCTTTTGATTATAATTGATATTAAAAAAAACTGAGTAAATAAGCTTACGGATTAAGGAATTTCCTAAACTATACGAACTCAAGAAATACTAAAAAAAGTTAGTTATTTCTGAAATTGTACGTACGGTTATTGAAGCACACCATGTTTCTCATTTAGATCTAATTTCTTTTCTACCAAGAAACCAAATTAGCTGTTGTGTAAAGTCTGTTTATTTTATTTAATGTGATCAAGCATCTAAATCGGATTCCTTGCCGTTTTTG
Organism: Daphnia magna; assembly: GCF_020631705.1. NCBI lineage: Eukaryota > Metazoa > Arthropoda > Branchiopoda > Diplostraca > Daphniidae > Daphnia > Daphnia magna. The sequence goes on along the minus strand of NW_025533144.1, from coordinate 166,725 downwards.
AACACAAACTTCCTGCTATTATTCTGTATGCTTAATAAAATTAGGGAAAGATGAGCGAATAGTGAAAGCAATTTTGATATACAAGATCCCAAAACAGATCAGCTTAGCTTATCAACGCAGGGCTTCATGTCCAATTCTAATCAAATTAAAAAATATTTGATAGATTCAGCACAAAATTTGTTATTTTGTCCTCTTTTTAACAGATCAAGGGGGTATAGCTCAGTGGTAGAGCATTCCACTGCAGATCGAAATGTCCCCAGTTCAAACCTGGGTGCCCCCTTGTGATTATAATAGATATAATAAAAAAACTGAGTGAATAAGCTTACGGATTAAGGAATTTCCTAAACTATACGTACTCAAGAAATACTAAAAAAATTTAGTTTTTTCTGAAATTGTACGTACGGTTATTGAAGCACACCATGTTTCTCATTTAGATCTAATTTCTTTTCTACCAAGAAACCAAATTAGCTGTTATGTAAAGTCTGTTTATTTTATTTAATGTGATCAAGCATCGAAATCTGATTCCTTGCCGTTTTTGAACACAAACTTTCTGCTATTATTCTGTATGCTTAATAAAATTAGGGAAAGATGAGCGAATAGTGAAAGCAATTTTGAAATACAAGATCCCAAAACAGATCAGCTTAGCTTATCAACGCAGGGCTTCATGTCCAATTCTAATCAAATTAAAAAATATTTGATAGATTCAGCACAAAATTTGTTATTTTGTCCTCTTTTTAACCGATCAAGGGGGTATAGCTCAGTGGTAGAGCATTCGACTGCAGATCGAAATGTCCCCAGTTCAAACCTGGGTGCCCCCTTGTGATTATAATTGATATAATAAAAAAACTGAGTGAATAAGCTTACGGATTATGGAATTTCCTAAGCTATATGTACTCAAGAAATACTAAAAAAATTGAGTTATTTCTAAAATTCTACGTACGATTATTGAAGCACACCATGTTTCTCATTTAGATCTAATTTCTTTTCTACCAAGAAACCAAATTAGCTGTTGTGTAAAGTCTGTTTATTTTATTTAACGTGATCAAGCATCGAAATCGGATTCCTTGCCGTTTTTTGAACACAAACTTCCTGCTATTATTCTGTATGCTTAATAAAATTAGGGAAAGATGAGCGAATAGTGAAAGCAATTTTGATATACAAGATCCCAAAACAGATCAGCTTAGCTTATCAACGCAGGGTTTCATGTCCAATTCTAATCAAATTAAAAAATATTTGATAGATTCAGCACAAAATTTGTTATTTTGTCCTCTTTTTATTCGATCAAGGGGGTATAGCTCAGTGGTAGAGCATTCGACTGCAGATCGAAATGTCCCCAGTTCAAACCTGGGTGCCCCCTTGTGATTATAATTGATATAATAAAAAAACTGAGTGAATAAGCTTACGGATTATGGAATTTCCTAAGCTATATGTACTCAAGAAATACTAAAAAAATTGAGTTATTTCTGAAATTGTACGTACGGTTATTGAAGCACACCATGTTTCTCATTTAGATCTAATTTCTTTTCTACCAAGAAACCAAATTAGCTGTTGTGTAAAGTCGGTTTATTTTATTTAATGTGATCAAGCATCGAAATCTGATTCCTTGCCGTTTTTGAACACAAACTTCCTGCTATTATTCTGTATGCTTAATAAAATTAGGGAAAGATGAGCGAATAGTGAAAGCAATTTTGATATACAAGATCCCAAAACAGATCAGCTTAGCTTATCAACGCAGGGCTTCATGTCCAATTCTAATCAAATTAAAAAATATTTGATAGATTCAGCACAAAATTTGTTATTTTGTCCTCTTTTTAACCGATCAAGGGGGTATAGCTCAGTGGTAGAGCATTCGACTGCAGATCGAAATGTCCCCAGTTCAAACCTGGGTGCCCCCTTGTGATTATAATTGATATAATAAAAAAACTGAGTGAATAAGCTTACCCACATAGCACACTGATGTATTAAAGACGTTTTTAATACATGGTTGCTAAACCACTTGGATGTATTTAATTCGTCACAAAATCCTGCAACTATGACTTTTAGACGTATTTCTCAGGTGCTGATGACCGGAAAAACTGCTCTTAAAAACGGATTCTGCTGGTCTGGCATGGACGAATTTTTGCTATAAATAGGACGTCTTTTTAACTGCTTATAAGCTGTTAAAAAGCTGTGAAAACGACGTTGTAAAGCTGTTAAAAAGACGTCTTTTTAACAGCTTATAAGCTGTTAAAAAACTGTGAGAAGACGTTGTAAAGCTGGTAAAAAGACGTCTTTTTAACAGCTAATAAGCTGTTAAAAAGCTATGAAAAGGACGTGGTAAAGCTGTTAAAAAGACGTCTATTCACTATGTAATATTTCCCTTTTATCTTAAATATTAGCATAATTATTATTGCAGCAAAATAATTGGGAAAGTTAGATTATTGTTTCGTATTTTATTGTCTTGTGTATGACACATTTTTTATCACAAAAAACATGTAATAAAATTATTCTTCTTCATTGCTGCTGCCATCTTTTCTAGCCCGCGCATGTCGCAACCAGTTTTTAATTTTAGATTCAATTGCGTCTTCCGTTAGGGATAATTTTTTTTGGCAGCGAACGGATTCTGGGGAAGGTAAATACAAAAAAAGTTTAATTATTATTTCTTAACATTACTTATTGTTTAGATATTACCGATAACAGCGGAACATAGGGCCAAATTTTGGAATGCACGCTTTTCTTCGTTTTGTCCTTTGTAGCAGTATTGGCTAGCCAGCTCGTTTGTCATCGCACGACTGAGGATTCTGCCAACAACATTCGATTGGCTACCTCCAATTCCGCTGAAATACGATATCTTACAAAAAATGAATAATTTTACGTGTTTCAGGAAGTTAAAATTTAAAAAAACTTACAAGTGTCCTACGTTCCACATCATTTTCTAAAATGCTTTCTAGCTTTGTCATGTCAGAGAATGTTTTTAATTTGAACCCGAACTGGCGCAGCGCGTCTTTTTATTTCAGGCTCGGGAGATGACGAATTTTTAAGTACAATATCGAGCAGTTGCCCATGTTCCCGCTGCGTAGCTTTGATGATTTCCTGGTTTCTTATTATCAAATCCATTTTCCTCATCAATGCCGATAAACCTTGTACCTCTGAAAAAAAAGTTAGTTTAATCTTCTTATTTGATCCTAGTACATCTTACCTGATAGAGACGAAGCTGGGGTAGTGGTATGGTTAGTTGACCTTAAGTCCGCTCTGTCTGCTAACCGCGTACATTCAGTAACGGGAAATGTCTTTGAAACTCTGGTGCGGACTGCGTAAACTGGCCTAGCAGCCGCAATACTCAGCTCGGTGGATGTGGAGGTCGACTGGTAATCATTTTCAAAGGTGTTGCTGTTTTGGCTTCCGATGTCATGGATGGGGCTTTGCAATACTGGGAAAAATTCCAAAGTTGAAACAATGTGATGGTACTAAAAGTGAATATGAACATTTTACCTGAATTTAGCGATGATGGGGTGTGATTGCTCGTTTTGTGGGCTTTGTCTTTTGTGCAAATCCTATTTGTTAACCCTAGTGCGGTAGGAACTAGCGGAAGCCCACAATTCTTCCTTCCTTTACGATATAAAATAAAATAAGTTTTAAAACGTACTAAGTGAATTCCTGCATAAGCTTAATTGATTGTATTACCTCTAAGAGTACCGACATTGTGAGGTACAATATGAGAATCGTGTGCTTCGCTTTGGCGTTGACTAATGGGTGTAGACTGAATATCCATGTCTTCATCTGATGATTGTGGCTGCACGTAACTATCGCCCACATCACTAGAAAACGGATCGTTTGCTGGCGATGGAATCACTGATTTACGAGACAAGAAAGACGAGGAGGCTGAGGCTGCCTTCATTGTAGCTTTCCGCTTCCGTTTATGTTTCCCCAGATCTTCGATGTCAGTACTGCTATGAATTGGCAAGCCTTTCATAGCTTTTGCAACATTTACATTAGCTTCTCCATAATTATCTAAAAATAAAAAATTTATTGCAACATAGTGATCTTTATAAATATTATTAAAGATTAAAGTAATGTTTGCTTTACTGTATGAAGCAAGGACTGCTGCACTGTGTATGGTCCATGTGGATTCATCTATCGGTCCTGATTTCATGACAAGCTTTGTCAAGTCATCTGCGGTATGCAGTGATGGAGGCCACCAACAATGTTTGTGTCCAACACACCAAGACTTTGGCACGATTTCAACTGCACTCCCTTTACCTTCATCGAGAAATTCGACGACACAAAACATCTGTTGGAAGAAAAAAGCACTCAATGTAACATTCCTATCATTAAATTAACTCTTATCTTACCTGGAAAAAATGTTGATCTTCTTTTTTTTACCAAAGTCAGAGGGCTTATAATCACACTATGATGAGTGATGTGACACAAAGAATTATCCAATATGAAAAATCACTGCAGAAAAAAAAATTACATCGCATCCAACGACACTTGGGGAACCATGCTACATCAACCGAAAAGACGTACTTAAAAGCAATGTTAAGGAAGATGTTTTTATCCTGGTCTTATAAAAAGTATGCAGACAAATTATCTCCAGCACAGCAGTCAGTCACATGTAAAAGGTAGGGTAAAGCATAGTTGCCGGATAACAAGATTAGGTAGGCCTGCAATATAAATAAAATTGATTATTAACGCATGATCGATTTGAAATAAATTATTTTTAAGCAATATTCCTTACCATTAATTGTTCTTAAAGAAGTTAGGAAGGACATACGCAATTATGGATGTATTTAGTGCCCCATTTGTTCAAACAATAACGGGAAAACGGCAAAACTGTCAAATTTTTCGGCGCGAACAGGAATCATTACAGCTTTTGATTTAAACCGCGATACAGGCCAATAATGCATGGCAGCCAACTGATTTACTACATAAATGCCAAGTCGCGATGACTCAATAGGCGAGTCAAACAGATTTTTTTTTACTTTAAACTGTTGACCGACAAAAAATATTCCCGACTCGTTTTGAACAAAATTGCAAATTTTTACAATAGTCTCGCCATGAAGAATTACGCAGCAGTCAGCAGCAGTATAAGATTTTAAATTACAGTAAGATTTTATTGTCAAGCACATAAATTGACTACCGGAACAATTGTTCAAAACCGGCCCATTTAAATGTTTTCTTGTTAATGTAACGGCACCTACTTCTTCCTTTTCAGCTTCATTCAATAAATTTTTTCTATTTCGATTATTCGCCTTATCACTTGAGGTAAGGGCTTATCGTGTTTTCTGATTAGCTTTTTGATTTGCTGCAAATGATTTTCAAATGGAAATGCACAAAAATTGTCTAAGTGTCCAAAAGTTTTTACGTCATCAGCCAGGTTTATCAAGTTGTGTACGTTGTAAGATAAGAAATCTTTCCCATAAAGTTCTCGACATTGACTCACAAAAAGGACAAGTAATTGTTTTGCGTAATCGTTAAATTGTTGGCTTAACAATTTGTGAGTCAAAATCTTGATACCTGTGTGTAGTAATAAAAAATGCAAATAGAGTGGTTTCGGTAAAATTGGTTTTAAGACGACGGGACCAGTGTACAAAAGAAATTGACGTAATTCCGTGGCTTTCCATCTTGCTAGTTCTCAAAGGGACCTGGGTTTACGCGCAAAGTCGGCAGGAATATAGCTAGAAATAACTAACAAAAAATTCGATATCTTGTTAACACTTCTGAGACCAATTCGGCATTTTAAAGAACCACGAATCCAAGCCCAAAGCAACTTGCGCATTATCCCGAGGCAAACTAAATGCATGTAATCAAGAGGGAAGGACTGAACCATGTCAATGGGCAATCGTTCTAATATTGTTTTTCCAGTGTGATGGTCTTCATGTTCTCGTTTTCTAAACGTTGCATCACTGCGAAGTGGTGCGTTTTCGTTTAAAAAAACCACCTTCCCCTCCCAATCACCCTCTTCGATGCACTTCTTCGATCACTGGACACCCAATTGGTTTCACCGTCATAAAAATTACTTGTTTCACTTTGCAGATCTTCAACCGTGTTCAATTTAACACGAGAAACTACAGCGAGATGATTTTCACCAGCACTATGGTCAACCTCATAGGAAGTTAAGTGCACGTCAGTTGTCATGTAACTATCACGAACCGCTTCACTTACATTTCGTCTTTTTTGCCTCGGCCCCACTAAATCAGATCGTTGTCGCCGAAACGCCATTAAAAATAATGAAATTGTATGAAACGAAAATGGCGACTCTAACACTAACTCTACTCTAACTAACACTGGACACTAAGCAACTACTGTGGCGTCTACTGGCGTTTTTCTGTACTTCTTTATTCGCAAACGTTGCCAGATTGTTTTTTAAGAAGCTTTCAAAACTGGCAACCTAGGATTTTAAAAAGTTTTTACCAAAACCTGCCAAAACACGTCGGGATCAGACGCAAAATTGCTTCAACAACAAAGCTGATTTAAATACGTTCTAAGGCAGTCCTGTATAGGTCCAGTGCTGGACGTCCTAATAGGATGGACTTAGGACGAGTTTCTGCACTGAATTGTTATGTGGGTTACGGATTAAGGAATTTCCTAAACTATACGTACTCAAGAAATACTTAAAAAATTGAGTCATTTCTGAAATTGTACGTACGGTTATTGAAGCACACCATGTTTATCATTTAGATCTAATTTCTTTTCTACCAAGAAACCAAATTAGCTGTTGTGTAAAGTCTGTTTATTTTATTTAATGTGATCAAGCATCGAAATCGGATTCCTTGCCGTTTTTGAACACAAACTTTCTGCTATTATTCTGTATGCTTCATAAAATTAGGGAAAGATGAGCGAATAGTGAAAGCAATTTTGAAATACAAGATCCCAAAACAGATCAGCTTAGCTTATCAACGCAGGGCTTCATGTCTAATTCTAATCAAATTAAAAATATTTGATAGATTCAGCACAAAATCTGTTATTTTGTCCTCTTTTTAACCGTTCAAGGGGGTATAGCTAAGTGGTAGAGCATTCGACTGCAGATCGAAATGTCCCCAGTTCAAACCTGGGTGCCCCCTTGTGATTATAATTGATATAATAAAAAAACTGAGTGAATAAGCTTACGGATTATAGAACTTCCTAAACTATATGTACTCAAGAAATACTAAAAAAATTGAGTTATTTCTGAAATTGTACTTACGGTTATTGAAGCACACCATGTTTCTCATGTAGATCTAATTTCTTTTCTACCAAGAAACCAAATTAGCTGTTGTGTAAAGTCTGTTTATTTTATTCAATGTGATCAAGCATCGAAATCGGATTCCTTGCCGTTTTTGAACACAAACTTTCTGCTATTATTCTGTATGCTTAATAAAATTAGGGAAAGATGAGCGAATAGTGAAAGCAATTTTGAAATACAAGATCCCAAAACAGATCAGCTTAGCTTATCAACGCAGGGCTTCATGTCCAATTCTAATCAAATTAAAAAATATTTCATAGATTCAGCACAAAATTTGTTATTTTGTCCTCTTTTTAACCGATCAAGGGGGTATAACTCAGTTGTAGAGCATTCGACTGCAGATCGAAATGTCCCTAGTTCAAACCTGGGTACCCCCTTGTGATTATAATTGATATAATAAAAAAACTGAGTGAATAAGCTTACGGATTGTGGAATTTCCTAAACTATATGTAATCAAGAAATACTAAAAAAATTGAGTTATTTCTGAAATTGTGCGTACGGTTATTGAAGCACACCATGTTTCTCATTTAGATCTAATTTCTTTTCTACCAAGAAACCAAATTAGCTGTTGTGTAAAGTCTGTTTATTTTATTTAATGTGATCAAGCATCGAAATCGGATTCCTTGCCGTTTTTGAACACAAACTTTCTGCTATTATTCTGTATGCTTAATAAAATTAGGGAAAGATGAGCGAATAGTGAAAGCAATTTTGAAATACAAGATCCCAAAACAGATCAGCTTAGCTTATCAACGCAGGGCTTCATGTCCAATTCTAATCAAATTAAAAAATATTTGATAGATTCAGCACAAAATTTGTTATTTTGTCCTCTTTATAACTGATCAAGGGGGTATAGCTCAGTGGTAGAGCATTCGACTGCAGATCGAAATGTCCTCAGTTCAAAACTGGGTGCCCCCTTGTGATTATAATTGATATAATAAAAAAACTGAGTGAATAAGCTTACGGATTAAGGAATTTCCTAAACTATACGTACTCAAGAAATACTTAAAAAATTGAGTCATTTCTGAAATTGTACGTACGGTTATTGAAGCACACCATGTTTATCATTTAGATCTAATTTCTTTTCTACCAAGAAACCAAATTAGCTGTTGTGTAAAGTCTGTTTATTTTATTTAATGTGATCAAGCATCGAAATCGGATTCCTTGCCGTTTTTGAACACAAACTTTCTGCTATTATTCTGTATGCTTAATAAAATTAGGGAAAGATGAGCGAATAGTGAAAGCAATTTTGAAATACAAGATCCCAAAACAGATCAGCTTAGCTTATCAACGCAGGGCTTCATGTCCAATTCTAATCAAATTAAAAAATATTTGATAGATTCAGCACAAAATTTGTTATTTTGTCCTCTTTTACCGTACCGTCAAGGGGGTATAGCTCAGTGGTAGAGCATTCGACTGCAGATCGAAATGTCCCCAGTTCAAACCTGGGGCCCCCTTGTGATTATAATTGATATAATAAAAAACGGGAATAAGCTTACGGATTAAGGAATTTTCTAAACTATACGTACTCAAGAAATACTAAAAAAATTGAGTTATTTCTGATATTGTACGTACGGTTATTGAAGCACACCATGTTTCTCATTTAGATCTAATTTCTTTTCTACCAAGAAACCAAATTAGCTGTTGTGTAAAGTCTGTTTATTTTATTTAATGTGATCAAGCATCGAAATCGGATTCCTTGCCGTTTTTGAACACAAACTTTCTGCCATTATTCTGTATGCTTAATAAAATTAGGGAAAGATGAGCGAATAGTGAAAGCAATTTTGATATACAAGATCCCAAAACAGATCAGCTTAGCTTATAAACGCAGGGCTTCATGTCCAATTCTAATGTAATTAAAAAATATTTGATAGATTCAACACAGAATCAGTTATTTTGTCCTCTTTTTAACCGTTCAAGGGGGTATAGCTCAGTGGTAGAGCATTCGACTGCAGATCGAAATGTCCCCAGTTCAAACATGTGTGCCCGCTTGTGATTATAATTGATATAATAAAAAACTTAGTGAATAAGCTTACGAATAAAGGAATTTCCTAAACTATACGTACTCAAGAAATACTAAAAAAATTTAGTTATTTCTGAAATTGTACGTACGGTTATTGAAGCACACCATGTTTCTCATTTAGATCTAATTTCTTTTCTACCAAGAAACCAAATTAGCTGTTGTGTAAAGTCTGTTTATCCCTGAGGGTATATATGTATATATACCGAAGGACTATAACAATTTTATCCCTGAGGGTATATATGTATATATACCGAAGGACTATAACAATTTTAGGGTGTGGGGTATAGGGGGTAGGGTAGTAGTAGTAGATCTCAGAAGGTTTAATGTCCATTATGTATTTCCATATACGTTTCTTCCCTGAATGACCAATCGTCCCCAAATTTTGTAAAAAATTCTGTCAAAATTTGATACGTGGTATAGTGGCTTTTTCATTTGATTCTATTACAGTTTAAAAAAATTAATTTGCGTAATTGTTACCTAGCTGGTTGCCGAATCCTAGGCAGTGAATTCGCTTTTGTTTGCGTAACCTTATAACTGTGAATGCTTTGCAGTCAGTGCAGAAGGCACTGACAGGCACTGGCAGGCACTAACAGTCACTAAACAGTAAGTGTTTTCTTTAACAAAATGTTTTAAACAGTAGATTTTTATATATTTTTTTATATTGCAGTAGTAAACATGCTCGACAACAACAATAACAATATCGAGAAGAAGAACAGCAAAAGTTATTGGAAGTAAGTCTCTTGTATCTTGCACATATTTGGATTCCATTGTTTCAAATATATTGTGTCTTTTTCAGGTTGCTGCTAGAAAACAGAGATTCGTAGAATGCAGAATGATAGGGGCTGGCAAGATCATGCTCGAAGATGAATCCACTATCTGTGAAGACATGCTTAATGCTTTGGATGTTAGTGGTCTCCAAGCAAAGGCAGCTGCTTTCAATGATTACAATTTCGAGGCACCTAACCGAAGTCCATTGGCAATAGACAATCAAAGAACAGCCATTCTTGAACTTCTAAAAAAAAATGTCATCATTGTTAAGGGCTTTACCGGTTGTGGTAAAACCACTCAAGTGCCCCAATTTGTTTTAGATGAATGCTACCGAACCAAAACTCCTTGCAACATTGTTGTGACTCAACCAAGGCGCATTGCAGCCATTAGCATAGCCAAAAGGGTCTGCTATGAAAGAAATTGGACATTGGGAACCGTTGTTGGATACAGAGTAACTTTGAATATTTTGTCACACTGTTATCACTTTTACTATTGAAAGCTATGTGTTTACTAGGTTGGCAGCTCTCAGCGTCACGGACCCAGATACCAATTTGAGTAGGCCAGTAGGCCGGATACCACCGACGTCGGCAGATTATTATAGTGCTGGCTATACCGTCAAGCCCCCGCCACAGTGCAAAAGAGAAAATGGCCGAGAGCCAGACAGCAATGGTATTTGACTTTGTTCACTCGGTCGGATTTCCATATCTTTCTCTCTTTTTCCTCCATCCGCGTTTAGATCTATCTATAAGTTCTCCGCCCGGTATTCTAGATAGTATACATTCTAACCAAAATTTGTCGTCTTGTGTAGCAGAGAAATCCCGTAGCTCAAGCTTGATTGAATCTCTTCTTTTCCACGGTGCCGCTACATCGGCTGAGTGCGGCAAACTAATGTTTCTCTTCTCATCAATAGCTTTTGTGCTCTTGTCTTGCTGCTTTGATGTTGATTACAGCATTTTCATTAAACAAATGGTCCGCCCTATTAACTTTTTTGTCTGCATAAAATTGTATGCCCCTATATGTAGACACGTGGATGACTGTATAGACCATCAACAGTCGCTTTCTATTGTTGAAATTGTGTTCCTGATTATTGACCAGTGAACCACAGCATCAAACTGGTCCAGTCTATAGTCGACAATCGTCTCTATAGTTTGACAATGACGAAAGTAGTACAGCGAATGCGCAGCGTAAAAAAAAAGGGGGGGAGACATTAACACAGCACTCGGGTGCGTATAGCGCACCATTATATACGATGCTGTTGTCTGGTTGTTGAACAAAAGTAAAAAGTTCCAACACCTTATCATTGCCAACTGCGACGACTATAAAATAGGGATTTTATAGGTGGCGAGGACAGGGTCACTTGAAAAAAAAAAGAAAAAATGGGAGAAAATAGAAAAACAAAAAGGGAAACCATCAATCAGTGTCGGCGCCGATCGAAATGGTAATCCATCGAAACTACCGGGATGGCGGAACTGCTGAGCTTCTATGGCCAAGGTAAGTTTTATACAGACAAATCCGCTCAGAAGAGATGAGACATCAGACTATTAAGTTGATGGCAATGGAATGACTTGGAGAGTGTAACGCTCCATATCAGGCCATGCAAAAGGATTTTTTTTTTCGTAGGCTATTGTGTGTCGGTGATTGGTGTGTTTACGTATCGCTTTTTCATAATGCAATAAAACACACAAGGGATATAATGTAGTTTTTAATTATGCCAACCTCTTTGCTTTATAGGATTATAGCCGAGGAGATGATGCCATCAAGGCTAAAAATTGAATTGAACAAAATTGAACCTATAATTCTTTGCGCAAATAGGTTGCGTGCTAACAATGTATAATATTCAGCTATTTTTGGCCACAGTCATAAAGGGAAGGCGTACATAAATGAAGGAGCGCTATACTCATCTATACGGATCCGCTTATCGGTAACGTGGCACACCATATGGTATAGCAACAGAAGAGGCCCAACGGAGGCGATTAAAAAAAGCATGGAATATTCCTAAACTTGTTAATAGCTTGCAAAGACAATGAAAAGAAAGAGATTGAGTTCAAGGACTCAGATTTTCATTTCCGAACTTACAAATCGACATAATTAATAATTAACAGTTCAACAAACAAGTTTGCAATGCAGAGCTTTCATATATGGTAGTGACTCTTCATACTTCATGGAATGCGATCTTCCAGATTTAGCTTGCAATTCAGCTTTCCCCTTCATAATAAAGGTATTGATGATTACTCTTCCTGTAAATTGTAAATTAGGTAATTAGATTACATTAATTAAATTAAATTAAATTAGGCTCGATAATTGTCGAATCTTTTCGAAAGCTGAGGTCGAGAGCTTCCAATCTCCCGTCGAAAGCGGCTTGCGTGACTCTGCGTCGGCGACAAAATTGGATTCACCGGGCAAATAAATTGCATGAAGGTCTATCGCCCGTTTTTCACACCATGAGCTAATTTCTAAAGCAACTGAGCAAAGAGGCCTAGATTTTGTACCTCCTTTCTTGTTTATATACGCGACGGCCGTGGTGTTATCGATGTTGATCTCGACGGAAGTCTGATATGCTGATGCTGCAAAACACTTCAGACCATTAAAAGCAGCCATTAACTCGAGTTCATTAATATGAAATTGAGTTTCTGCCGTGGTCCATGGTCCCCCTGTCCTGATCGTGTCACTTACTGCTCCCCATCCGGATAACGATGCGTAGGAAAAAATAATAATGGACGGGGGGGGGGGGAAGTTATCTTCCGACCTTCCGAAAAATTAGCCCGCTTGATCCACCACGATAAGTTGGATTTGGCCTCTGATGGAAGAGTGACGACAAATGAGAGATCCCCTCGCACCAACTTTGATTGTCGTAAGTAAAAGGCTTGTAAGTCTCTGTAATTCGCTGGGGCATAGTTGACTGATTGACCCACCCAGTTCAAAATGCCCAAAATGGATGCCAGCTCTCTGAGTGTGATAGTTTTGGACTTGAAAGCTCTACCGCACTGTTCCACCAGTTTTTCTTTTTTCTTTTGTGGGAGGATAAACGACATTGAAATCGTATCGATCATCAGACCGATATATTCGAGTGACTGCGACGGCTCTCTCACGGACTTTTCTTCTTGAATAACGAAGCCCAACGATTCGAGCAAACCTACTACTTGTTTGACAGCTTCTTGTGTCTCTTCTCTTGAATGGCCGATTATCAAAATGTCATCGAGGTACACGACTAAACGGAGTCCTTGCTGTCGAAGGAAACCGATAATTGGTTTCAAAAGTTTTGTAAAAACTCTGGGGGCTGGCCCGAGGCCAAAGAACATTGACACATATTGAAAAATCTTCTCCCCCCATTTAAAATAAAAAAATTTCCTTTGTGATGGGTTAAATGCCACGGAGAAATACGCGTCCTTCAAATCCACTTTAGCTAACCAGTCCCCTTTCCTTATAGTATATTTCACGGTGTTGACGCCCTCCATTTTGAAATGCCGGTGTTGTATGAAAAGATTTAGAGCCTTTAGATTGATGATAGGACGCCACCCCCCTGACGCTTTCGGAACCAAAAAGAAGCCACTAATAAAACCGTAATCAGTTACTTGCGTTATCGCCCCTTTTCCTAATAGAGATGCGATTTCTTCAGTACAAATACGTATTTGTTCGGCATTCATTACGGCGTTATGGGGGATTCGCTGTTGCGTTGGGAGCGAGATAAAATCCAAACTAAGGCCGTGTTGAACAGTCTCTAGAATCCACGGATCGCCTGTGATATTTCGCCAAACATCGACAAAACGCGAGATGCGTCCACCAAAAGAATAAGGGGAGATTGAGACATACCCACCGCGTGTTGCGGAGTTGAAGTGATTGTTGGGCTTGTTAAACTGGCCCGAGGAAGCTGCCGGCTGGTCTTTGGTCGAACTTGATTTCTTGTTTTTTTTTTGGCAATTCCTTCCAAGGTGGCTTGGGATTTCGCTTCTTCGACGAGATGTCTCAGGAATTTTCGTCCAAACAGGTCCTCGCCGCCTGACCAGATATCGTCGCGCTCCAGCAGTCCTACGTACTCGGGTTAAACTTGAGATAGAATGTTATGGCGTCGCGATTTCATGATGTCACGGAAGAGTGTGGTCCAGAGTCTGAGAGCCACTTTCATAGCCATACTGTCGCTCTTAGATTTTCTCTTGAGTTTTGATCGATCGGCCAGAAATAATAGCGGTTTCACCAGGTCCAGAACTTTAAACGACAGCTTTTTGAGAACTTTTTCGGTTGGATCAATGTTGGCTTTGGTGGCGTTCGAACCTTTGGAGGCCTTCAGGCGGAGGTAGATCGATTCGTCTAAAGTAGGATTCGTCAGGATACTGGCCTTCTTTTTCAGCGTGGGCTTGTAGATATCTCTATACTTCTTGACTTTGTCCTCGTTGATGCCTGTGACGATCCATTTGGACAATCCTGTCGATTTTGCCTTGGAAAGGTTGAACTTACGAGTAGAATATTGAAGAAGGGAAGAACTACTAGAACTAGATTTGCCGCTAGAACTAGAAAAGCTAGAGCTAGATGAGCTAGAGTCGGAAGAACTGTCGGACGACTTTCTTGCTTGCAAGCTAAAAAAGATCTGAGGCTTGTCAGGGTATACGCCCACCACATTAATTTTTTTGCTTATAATTAGCTAGAATACAAGGTCAACACATAGATAGTTGATGCGAACTGAATTTACAATAATTCCAACTTTGCGATTCTGCCACCTTGAGATACGTTGCTGTGTTGCCATTATCAATTGATCAATCAATGGATTCAAACAAAAGACACCGATGGCAAGAGACGTGACTGCTGCTACGACGTCTGAAAACAGAGCTTCCCTGAGGTTTGCACAGAAAAATTTTCATATTAGTTACAAGAACTCGTGGAACCGTTACTAATCGTCGATCTTATACTTGCATCCATTAACTGAACGTGCCAGGGATGGAACCTAGAATCTCCTGCTCCGTAGGCAGGCCCCTTATACATTGGGCCACACATCCTTTGATTATTGCTGATTGATGAAGGAAACAGTTGCACGAAGGGCCATCACAGGATTTTAACAAGTGAAAATAAAATTTATTTCTATAGTTTTCAACACATTTTGAATATTTTGAATCAATGTACCACAGCGTTTCGCAAAGTGCCACAGGCAGAGTGAGGGGAGAATCTTCCCAGTTTGCAGGTTTGTTCCACTATGCGGATCCCCATAATAATAGCACTGAACTGATTTAGCAGCCTGGGTAGGTCTGCTATAGCTAAAACCCCGGGTAGCATGGGAAGACCGTATAGAGCTCAAGACATTGATTTTACTACATTAGCCAAACCTGGGTAATTGCAAGAAATAGAAGGGTTGGCTTCAGTCATTGCAGAAGGGAGAAGTGTTGTACAAAAGACCGCGCTTAGTCATCGCTTAAGAGATCCCGGGGATACCTTTGAGTGTAACCTCAACGCATTGCCTCTTTGCAACAATTCCAACTTTGCGATTCTGCCACCTTGAGATACGTTGCTGTGTTGCCATTATCAATTGATCAATCAATGGATTCAAAGAAAAGACACCGATGGCAAGAGACGTGACTGCTGCTACGACGTCTGAAAACAGAGCTTCCCTGAAGTTTGCACAGAAAAATTTTCAAATTAGTTACAAGAACTCGTGGAACCGTTACTAATCGTCGATCTTATACTTGCATCCATTTACTGAACGTGCCAGGGATCGAACCGGGAATCTTCTGCTACGTAGGCAGACGCCTTATCCATTGGGCCACACATCCATTGATTGTTGCTGATTGATGAAGGAAACAGTTGCACGAAGGGCCATCACAGGATTTTAACAAGTGTAAATGAAATTTATTTCTATAGTTTTCAACACATTTTGAATATTTTGAATCGATGTACCACAGCGTTTCGCAAAGTGCCACAGGCAGAGTGAGGGGAGAATCTTCCCACTTTGCAGGTTTGTTCCACTATGCGGATCCCCATTATAATAGCACTGAACTTATTTAGCAACCTGGGTAGGTCTGCTATAGCTAAAACCCCGGGTAGCATGGGTAGACCGTATAGAGCTCAAGACTTTGATTGTACTTCATTTGCCAAACCTGGGTAATTGTAAGAAATAGAAGGGTTGGCTTCAGTCATTGCAGCAGGGAGAAGTGTTGTACAAAAGACCGCGCTTAGTCATCGCTTAAGAGATCCCGGTGATACCTTTGAGTGTAACCTTAACGCATTGCCTCTTTGCAACAATTCCAACTTTGCGATTCTGCCACCTTGAGATACGTTGCTGTGTTGCCATTATCAATTGATCAATCACCGAATCAACCAACCAAAAATCAATCACGTACCGAAATAAGCGAGACGAAAATGTTGTTAACTCAGTGGCTTAAAGGGCCACGATGCGATGTATTAAACACGAACACGAGTTTACAAAAGACAAAAACGGGAACAACAGGTTGCAACTGCAGCCACGACGAAAACGATTAAGAGTGACCTCGTTGCCGCATCTCCCTCCGTCTTCGACTACGGCGGAAATGCATGAAAAGGGGAAAACAAAAGAAGGGCGCTAACGCGAACAATTAGCTTTAGGTGTAAATGGGGTGGTGGAAGTGTAAGGGAGGGTAACCTATTACCAAAAAACATGTTAGTTCAGCCATGGTCAGACAAGTTCGGACTTGTCTGCCCCTTGGCAATTGCATGATCTTACACACACATACACATACACACACAGACATACACAACGAAAATAAAATTAACATCAATTCCTACCGACTTCGGTCGTTAACACCGGGGCCTGTTACTGATTACAGAGAGAACAAAATCATTCATCAGTAACATCAGATTCTAATAAACATAATTTTTACACCGGGCGGTGGTATTCTCCAGTAGAGGTCTTGACGATCACCGACCTGACGATTCCATCTGGACTGGGGATGATCCGAGTTACTCGACCAATAGGCCAATGTCCTCTAGGAGAATTCAGGGCCACTACAAACACGGTATCGTCCACAGCCAAATTCTTCTTATCGAAAAGTCATTTTCGATGGTCAGTGAGTCTGGTAAGATACCTTTGAAGCCATCGGCGCCAAAAATGTGTCGTCATGACTTGCACAGCTTCCCAATGTTTTCGAGGATACAATTTCTCGTCCTCGATGACGTCGTCTTCATTGTTAGGCGAGCTCTTGACTAAAAGAAAATGATTAGGGGTAAGTGGTTCGGGATCTCGAGGGTCCACACTGACATAGGTCAGTGGACGTCCATTCAACAATGATTCAGCCTGAATCACGAAACCACGTAAAAGCTCTTCGGTAAGCGGACGTGATTCCACAATGGCTTCCAGAGCCACCTTTGCTGATTTTACGAGACTTTCCCAAACGCCTCCGAAATGTGGCGCTAATGGTGGTGAAAAATGCCATTCGATTTCTTCTTTCACCATTAAACCAACGATGTTTTGTTCTTTGAGACGCTCGATGCCTTGTTGGATTGTCTTGTCTCCAGCAACAATTTGAGTTCCATTATCGCTATACACGACTGACGGACGACCTCTTCGGGCGGTGAAGGAAGCAAAGGCGATCAAAAAAGACGATAAGTCGAGTGAGGCTGCAACTTCCAAGTGTACCGCTCTAGTGTTGAGGAAGGTTATCAGCAAAACATATCGTTTTACTTTGCGATGATAAATGGTGAGGTTGCACGGGCCGAAATAGTCCAAACCCACATGAGTGAATGGACGTTGGAACGGAATAAGACGATGACGCGGAAGCGGGGCGATTAAAGGAATGCAGGGAGTAGCCCTATGTCGTTTGCAAGTAAAGCACTTGTGCAGATACCTTTTGATAGCCACTCGTCCTTTAATGATTCAATATTGAGACCTTATTGAGCTGAGTAGTCTTTCTGGAGATGGATGAAACAGGAGATCATGCTCTCTTATGACGATTAAAGGCGTGAGTGGATGATCGTGAGGCAGGATTTTGGGATGCTTGATGTCGAACGAAAGAGGGGCGATAAACGAGCCCAATCCAGTTGGTGGTTGATACCTCTGGATCTTCGACAGAAGGTTCGGGAAGTTTAATGGGTATCGGCCAAGCGTTTTCCTCTTGCTTCAAGAAGGCTGGGACATGCACCCAACGAAAATTTTCCATCATCTCATCAGGAAAAAGTCCTCTGCTGCACTCATCAGCCGGATTTTCGATACCTGGGACATGTCTCCATTCAGTTGGTTGAGAATGCTCTAAGATTTCGGATATTCGATTAGCAACGAACGTCTGAAAGCGACATGTCTTTGAGGCTATCCACTGAAGGAGATTTTTAGATTCAGACCAATAGATGATTTGATTGATTGGAATACGAAGGGTCGATTGGACGAACTTCACAAAGCGTAGTGCCACAACTGCTCCTTGGAGTTCTAATTTGGGAACGGTCAGCGGACGAAGGGGTGCCGCGCGAGACTTTGACGTAACGAAATTTACGGCGACGATATTATTGCGATAGGTTACTCGTAGATATACCACAGAGCCAAACCCAACGGTGGATGCATCGCAAAAGGCATGCAGCTGAATGTCTTGGATGTCACTAGACGAAGTTAAAGCTCGTGGGATCTTGAACGCTTTGTGCTGGCTAAGATAAGTAGTCCACTTGTTCCACTGGTGTTGAATTACTTCGGGAACTTGGTCATCCCAGTCAACACCGACAAGCCACAATTCTCGTAGAATTTTTTTGGCGCTAAGGATCACTGGGGATAAAAACCCCAGTGGGTCATACAAGGTAGACACCGCACTCAAGATCCGACGCTTAGTACTCGCTTCGACGTCGGTTTAACATCAAAGATGAAGCTTTCACTTTCGCTGTCATATAAAACACCTAAGGTTCTCTCCGTTGGCAAATACTCTAGATCCAAATTCAGGCGAGGCTGATTACGATCACCTTCTGGTACACGTGACAATACCCGTCGAGATGAAGAGAGCCATTGTTCAGATGGAATCCTCCCTTTTTTAACAATGCTGTAGATTCTTTGACCGCTCGACTAGCCTCCTCTTCGGTGTAAAAAGAATCAAGAAGGTTATCTACATAGAAGTTCTTGTAGACTCGTTCAGCGGCTTCAGAAAATTCTTCACGATGTAGGTCAGCGATATGTCGTAGGACTTGGGAGCAGATGAAAGGGGATGAAGCTGATCCAAAGATTTGTCGCTGAATTTCATATACGGTGGGTCTTGTTTTAGAGCCATGTGGACGCCATAGAAATCGTAGAGCAGAGCGATCTTCATTCTTCACACCAACTTGAAGAAAAATTTTTTGAATATCCCCAGATAGGGACACCGGCTTTTCTCTAAAGAGTAGAAGAGTAGCATCTATGTCATTGACGAAATTGGGACCCTTTAAGAGCACTTCGTTGACCCTAACCTTTTCAGGTTTCCGAGGACTTACGACTCCATGATGGGGAAGGTGCCAATTTCTCCCAAAGGTGCCCTTCAATTCACTTTCTTTGAGAGGCCGCGCGAATCCCTTTGCCAAATAGTCATCGATTACGGCTTTGTATCTCTCAGCAAAATTAGAATTTTGCGTGAATTTGTTTTCGATAGAAAAAAGTCGACGCAATGCACTATTGTAATTATCGGGTAGTGCGATATCATCTGAAACCCATGTTAGACCTACTTCATACCTGGTTCCGTCGAATTGAATAGTTGCATCGAATTTCTTCCTCGCTAGTTTATCCTCTGTTGATTCTAGCGGTTGAGCTGGAGTTACGATTGAAAAACTTTCCGTTTCCCACAATTTTTCAATTTTGCGCAAAAGTAATGCTTCATTCGGTGATTCTTGTACATGGTAGCAGAGTTTTTGCACCGTCAGCAAGGGTTTGTTTGAACGACAAACCGTTGAATAATGTTGCTGTGTCCCTAATGTTAGATCGCCAACGCAAGTCCAACCAAATGGCGTCAATAAACCAAAGGGAGCGTCGGTTCCAATAGGAGGTAGTCTTTCATCGAGACGTAAGTGAAGCCATTAGTTTCCCGCTCCAATTGGATAGTTGGTTCTCCAACATCAACCAATTTCACGTCTTTGAGATGAGGGTAACGACATCAAATCTCCATTTACCCCTTCGGTGGGCATGGTAACTTTAGGTACTGAGTCGGCACAGTAGAAACCTGCTTAAAATCGGCTTCGAAAGATCTATCACAAGCCTTAACAGTCAGACTAACCGTAGTTGATTGAAACTGTGGGTCTTGGCCGTGAAACGACCCAAAAGATACATTCTTTGCATTCCCTTTGCATTTGAGCTGTTTAGCTATATCCTCTCGAAATAAGTAAACGGTCGCTCCTGGATCTAGAAAAGCGAAAATTTCTATTTCCACTCCGTTAGCTTGAAGTAACACAGGAACGATAGCTAGGAAAGTATTGATGGCCGAATCCCTGTTTTTAATGGTGATTGCGCGACCATCAGATGACTTTGCTGCTGACTGGACTGTGTTTTTAGTTGCTGAAGTATTCACGGGATAAATTCGAGGTGCTCCGTGCAATAAGGGATGGTGCCGCTGATTACAGTTCCCAATATTGCAGACGATTTCGGTAGGACACTTAGTTCCCCGATGTGTTCCGATCAGACACCTAAAACATAGTCGTTTCTCCTTCACCCACTCCACTGTAGCTGTCACATCTAGATCCCTAAATGTGGAACAGATTTTTATCGAATGCGCGTTATCACAATAAAGGCATTTCTTGAGAACACTTTTCTTTGGCGATGGCAATGAAGAATGATTTTCAGAGGGGTTACTTGGCTATGGTTTCTTGACTGGTAAAAATGTGGAGGTGTGAAAGACAACAGAACCTTTACCAAAGAGAGGAGTTGGTTTGGTGGAAGGCTTAGCACCTCCCGCCTTCTTTTCTTTCTGTGGAGCTGGTAATCTATGAGTAGACGGCCTGGTCATCAATTCACCCATCACCATCTCGTCTATCCATTTTGCTAGATCCTTGAGAGTAGCTCGTGTTGGAGTCATCCGATACACTTTCACGCCCCAGCTACTTCTCATTCACGGAGGTAAAAGAGAGACGACGTGTTCTAGAGTCATTCCCGATTCCAAGTCTTGCTCATATCCGCCGCTCCTCAGGGCATGCATGGCTCCATGAAAAATTCGATTGAGCTTGGCTAGTTCCTCTGAATCATCATCTCGGATCGATGGAAGATTCATTAGAGCCATCAAATGGCTCCGAGCAACCACTTTTGGTTGACCATATCGCTTTTTCAGTTCTACTAAGGCATCATAATAAGTTGACGGATTATCCAAGTATTCGGCTATGTAGGAACAAACTTCTGTAGTGAGCAACTGCTTTAAGAAAGCATGGCGTTGAGCATCCGATGGTATCACATTATGGATCATGTCCCTAAACGAAGAGATAAAGGTTGGCCATTCCTTTGGATCGCCATTCAATGGCGTTATCTTTATCTGTGGTAACGCATTCATTAGCCAATTTGGGCTGAACCCCGCTGAAGCTTCCCTCGGTGGAGGTGTATGCCTGTTAATTCAATCATCGCTGCTGAACGATGGCATTAAGGGAGGTGGTGGACCACCTCTCCCCAATTTCTCTAATGGTCTAGGATCATACTCAGACGGGGACGGGCTCCAAATCGTTGATACAGGTCAAGAGATATCGAATCTATATCGATTGATAGTCCTATCCATTGGACGACTTGGCCCCGGATCATGCGTTTGCGGTTGCTGATCGTAACGATATTCATCAACCGTAACGAAAGAGTCTTCATCAGCTAAGAGTACCACGACTGACAGTAGAAACTGGCGAGTCACGTCGCTCGCAAAGTTAATGGTTCACCTGTTGTGATGCTCCTCGGACATGAATTTCTATGCCTATAATAAAAGTATAGGCATCTGTCATCGGCTGTTTAGCTTCCCATAATCGTTGATTGTACAAGAAATGGGCATCTCGCACTTGCTCCAAGCGGCTATAGATTTGTGTCTTCAGGTATTTTAATATGGAACGACGATCACGGTTGTTCACCAGTTGTTCAATTTCGTGACACTGTTCCTCAAGAATAGCGACCAATGTGTCTCTGTCGACACGTGCCGCTTCGATTGCTTGAATTCTTTCTTCTGGTGTATGGGACGTTTGACTTCTGGAATCTGATGATCCACTTTGACTGCCAACTCCAGTATCATTTCTGTTACGATGAACCGGAATACAAATATCTGGCATACTAGTTGTGCTGCCGTCACGTGTCCGTGGTTGAGCCATTTCGCTAGGTTAATAAGTTTCCGGTACCTTAAAGTATCCTCTGCGAATCACCACTGTATAATCGACGGCCCTGACAAGGTATCGACGATAAACAGTACACAAAACGGATGAAGTGTATTATCAATCGACGGCCCTGTAAAGGTATCGACGATTAAGAATGAACGAGACGGACGAAAAGGTAATTATCAATCGACGGCCCTGTAAAGGTATCGACGATTGAGAAAGTACGAGACGGACGAAGAAGCAATTATCAATCGACGGCCCTGTAAAGGTATCGACTATTGAGAATGTACGAGACGAACGAAAAGGTAATTATTATTCGACGGCCCTGTAAAGGTATCGACGATTGAAAATATGAAGGACGAAAATTAACAATCGACGGCTCTGTAAAGATATCGACGATTGAAAATATGAAAGACGGGCGAAAATAAAATTAACAATCGACGTCCCTGTAAAGGTTTCAACGACTGAAAATGAGAGAGACGGGCGAAAACGGAACGAACAATCGACGGCTCTGTTAAGGTATCGACGATTGTGAATGTGCACAAGCGAAAACAAAAAGGAACAATCGACGCCCCTGTAAAGGTATCGACGTTTGTAAATGTGCACAAACGAAAACGAAATGAACAATCGATGGCCCTGTAAAGGTATCGACGATTCTATAGGCACGATACTGACGAAAACCAAATGAACAATCGACGGCCCTGTAAAGGTATCGACGATTGTAAATGTGTACTAACGAAAACGAAATGAACAATCGACGGCTCTGTAAAGGTATCGACGATTGAAATGTGCATAGAAAAAAAACGAAAAGATCAATCGACGGTCCTGTAAAGGTATCGACGATTGAAATATGCACAGACGAAAACGAAAGGATCAATCGACGGCCCTGAAAAGGTATCAACGATTGAGCATGTGTAGTGGACACCGAAAATTACCAATCGATGGCCCTGAAAAGGTATCGACGATGGTAAATAGGACGAAATATGCAAATACTGACAAGAATTGACCAACCACCATAGGTCGGACAAAACTATGCCAGCTAACAATGCTTACGTCCTGATTGAAGTGTTCAAATGATGAGCCGGGGGAGCACGGATGAATGGCCACGCGAACGGACAGGCGATGGCGAAGATAAACACGAACGATGAAGTTCCCGGTCAATTCAAATGTTAACCACCGAAATAAGCGAAACGGAATGTGGTGTATGTGGTTAAAACATCGTAATTCAATCAAGGCAATCCACCAATAACTGTGTCTTATCTTTATAGATTATGAACTTTCCAACGCGTTTTATTGGCGTTTGGGTAGTCCTGTATCATTAATGGCTGCCTATGTTTCCACTCCAGTGTTGCAAAACTAAATTTTTTTCTTATAATTAACTTATAATTACTTTAATACCCGCGAAACCTTTATATAACGAAACCCTTCCTATTCAATATGATAAATTAATTTCTAAATGCATTATTACATTTATAGAAGGAAGATGACTAAGACTAATGAACAACAACCATCAGAGCAAATTAAAAGGCCGACAACCCTTTTTTACAGGTAGGTATTGAAATTAAAATTTATTTTAAATATATATAATAATATATTTTTATTGTGTCTTCAGAATATATGAATAAACCGAGATTACAAATCTTACACAACCTTCATCAATTTTTCATAACATGAGCTACAGTACCCGCAAAAAGTGTCCGAACGCGGGCCTTGTTTTGGACTTTTTTACATTGGGTCTTACGGCGGCGGGTACCTAGCGTGGACCGGGAAATCGGGCTCAAATATGTCAGCAAAGCAATTAAATTTTACAGTTTTGCTGACAAAATAACAAGCTATAGGGTACTAATTTTTTTATTTTTTTCTAATAGGATTTGTTGACCAGCATGCTGGTCAACAAATAAACGAACACTGCCCCTAATTTCTATGGTGTCTTATGGCACCATGCCCTATTTATAGATATTTATTTCGTATGTAAGGAATCAGTATGTACATAATACAATTATTCCGTTACATAAAGAACTCTTTCGTTATCATTCTGTGTTAATGGCTATAGTGTAATGTCAATATTTAATTAAGGGGAATTTTTTTAATCAGCAAAGGTCATATCTTGTTCCCCGACAAAACTAGTTTTATTTTTTTTCCACCAGGGGCGATGTATTCGCCCAGTAGTTTTTTTACAGCTAACTATCTGTGGTGACAGCAGTCGCTATTTTTTGTAGACAAATCCTTGTCGAGTTTTTGAAAAGTGTTTCTCCTTTTTTGAAACAGATTCAGGTATTAATTTGAAATAGTATATAGTAAACCAGTAATAATAAATGCAATTTCTCTTTACAATTACAAAATCTAGCATGGGGAAAGTTACTTTGTCGGATGACGGAAATTCTGTTATAATGGACATCACAGGGGATGTTTTTTACTTTACTGAAACCCCAAAATCCACTTTAGTGCAACCATGCCCTAAGAAACAGAAAGCTCCTGAACCTCTTCGAGAAGAACAAATATCAAGCTCAAAACAGATCTTATCAAATGTTGTTGTGCAAATTCCCACATCCACCAACATAAACCCCCCGTTGGGAGACAAAGCATATCCATCAAGCAATAATACAATGGCATTGGTAAAAAAATTTCTTATCTAGAAGTTCGTTATTAGTTCCTACATGTTTATGCATGTTGTGGTGTCAGAGTAATCTTAACAATTTAGCTATAGTCTATATGGCTTTAACAAAGGTACAAACACACCGTTGGTGGCAACACACTGTTAATTTTCATGTTTTTATTCTGCGAGTAACATTACAGGGGCTAGACAGCAAGATTTAGTATCCTTTGTTATGGTGCTCTCCATTAATAGCATGTGTGGCCTCCTTTGGCATCAATTACAGCCTGACATCTCCTCTGCATACTATCAATATATTTAGATATTGTGTCAGTTTGGATTGAATGCCAGGCATTCTGCAGGACGGAGAATAAGTTAGCTGCTGATCTTTTGGGGATTAATTTAATCATCGAGTCCAATAGCTCCCAGATCTGTTCTATCGGATTCACATCTGGGCTTTGAGGTGGCCAGATCATACGATGCAGGATACCTTAAGAAATAATTATGGTTTTCAGTTGGTCGATAAAATATTGCGCTAATGACTACCTTTGTTTTCCTTTTTTTCTAAATATCCTCTGCATAATTTTGAGGCGTGTTTGGGATCGTTATCTTCTTGCAGAATGAAACCTTTCCCTATTAAAGAGAGCCCTGCTGGAACGGCCTGACGAACGAGGATGTTAGGTAAACCTTTTTATCCATAATTCCGTCAATGCGCTTTAAAGAAAAAACGCCGTTTACGGATATTCCTCCCCAAACCATGATGGATCCACCGCCGTGTTTTACAGTTGAAACAATACAGAGCTTGGCGTATCTCTCTCCTGTCATCCGTTGCACGAAAACTCGGCTGTTGCTCCCGAAGAGGCAAAATTTACTTTCATCAGTGAATAAAACCTAACAATAATGTGAATTGAAATCGTTCTCGTTTGTTGTAACAATATTATTACCTTAGACCATTGAGCCTTGGTCCACATTACGTGTTTTTGGGCAAACATTAAACACTTTGCGATGTTTACTTTGCGAAGTAAAGGCTTTTTGCAGCCAATTCTACCATTCATACCGTAATTTTGCAGTATTTTCCTGATGGTTGATTTTGATACTGGACTCTTTCTTCCGATATTAAACTCTTGCGTAAGTTGTGTTGCTGTTTTTCTTCTATTTCTTCGAGAGAGGGACGCAATATATCTTTTATCGCGTTCGCTTACTACACTAAATCTTCCACGTCCTGGTCTATTACAATATGAATTACTTTCTGCAAAACGGCTGACTGTATCAAAAGCTGTACTAACACCACAACCGATTATACGCGCAATAGCTCTAAAAGACGTCCCACTTTCACGTAATTCCATTATTCTTTTCCTTTCATCAATAGTTAATTCTCCACGACGCCCTGCCATTTTTCAACCTCCTTCCGGTTTCAATTCTCTAACTAAATGATTTCATACCTTAAAATAGGAAAAACATCTGTTTTTTCTTTTGGTTTTCTTTTGGTTTGCTTTTAGTTTTCGTTTTTGAAAACGATGCTAATGAGGTCAAAACCTTTTTCTTTGTAAAACCAGCGCCCCTGGTGGAAAGAAATAAAGCTAGTTTTGTCGGGGAACAAGATATGACCTTCGCTGTTTCGAAAAATTCCCCTTAATTAAATATTGATATTACACTATAGCCATTAACATAGAATGATAACGAAAGAGTTCTTTATGTAACGGAATAATTGTATTATGTACATACTGATTCCTTACATACGAAATAAATATCTATAAATAGGGCATGGTGCCATAAGACACCATAGAAATTAGGGGCAAGTTCGTTTATTTGTTGACCAGCATGCTGGTCAACAAATTCTATTAGAAAAAAATTAAAAAATTAGTTCCCTATAGCTTGTTATTTTGTCAGCAAAACTGTAAAATTTAATAGCTTTGATGACATATTTGAATCTGTTTCAAAAAATTAGAAACACTTTTCAAAAACTCGACAAGGATTTGTCTACAAAAAATAGCGACTGCTGTCACCACAGATAGTTAGCTGTAAAAAAACTACTGGGCGAATACATCGCCCCTGGTGGAAAAAAATAAAACTAGTTTTGTCGGGGAACAAGATATGACCTTTGCTGATTAAAAAAATTCCCCTTAATTAAATATTGACATTACACTATAGCCATTAACATAGAATGATAACGAAAGAGTTCTTTATGTAACGGAATAATTGTATTATGTACATACTGATTCCTTACATACAAAATAAATATCTATAAATAGGGCATGGTGCCATAAGACACCATAGAAATTAGGGGCAGTGTTCGTTTATTTGTTGACCAGCATGCTGGTCAACAAATCCTATTAGAAAAAAATAAAAAAATTAATACCCTATAGCTTGTTATTTTGTCAGCAAAACTGTAAAATTTAATTGCTTTGCTGACATATTTGAGCCCGATTTCCCGGTCCACGCTATGTACCCGCCGCCGTAAGAGCCAATGTAAAAAAGTCCAAAACAAGACCCGCGTTCGGACACTTTTTGCGGGTACTGTATATAAACCAGTTGATATGCAATGTATTAAAGCAAGAAAATAAGAAATCGGAGTTGATACAAAAAAATGTGGCTGTTTCAATGTGTGCATCAATGCCAACGCTGTTCTGTCAGCTGAAAACTATATAGGCCGTACCTAGCGGAGAAATAGGACCTTAAAAATAAAGTTAGAAAAAGGGGTCCTATTTCACCGGGTCCTATTTTTCCGTGGCCTTTTTTTGGGTCGTATTTCTCCGGGTCGTATTTTTCTGGGTTCTATTTCTCCGGCAATCCCTATTCCGATTCCACCCTATTTCCGCAAACCCTCACCAACCAGCGTTTAAACCAATTTTAAATATGAAAAGTTTTAAATAACTTTAATAATAAAAATATGTTTATTTTTTTTAGGTATATAAATTATACCTATAAGTATTATACTTTATATAGGTTTAAACACTGGTTGGTGATTAACACATGACGCCATCTTCATGACCCTATCAAACCACGTCATTTTCACCGATAGATGGAAATCTTTGAAAACTGGACTTCTTTTCTCTCATGGAGATCAGGTTGGACATTTTTTAAAATTTATTTTAGATTTCCTTATGGAACTTAAAAATAAAAGGGGGAAATAGGCCCACTTTGACGGAGAAATAGGACCACTTTTAAAGTTTTTAAAAAGTAGGCCTATTTCGTAGGGTACTATTTCGTCCGGTCCTACAGTACCCACCAAACGATTAGGTACACCCCCGTTTTTTTAGTGCATTCTTATGGCGCTACGGGTCTCAGGAAAACGTTGCTCCTAGAAAACAAAACTTTGTGAACGTTTGAATTCGCGAATAACATACAATACAAGTTTTTCTTCAAAGTGTTAAAACTATTTCCGTTGGTGGGTACCTTAGTTTTAATTATTTCTAATCCAAATTAGACCCGCGTTTAGTTTACATAATAAAGAAGCAAACATGAAATGATCGATGTAGGTTTTTAAAAATTTTTAATAAGCGGCTGAATTTTTCTAATTAAAAAAGCCAGTTTTTTTGCTGTTTTGCCAATTATGGGGGGGGGGGAATTTTGGGGGGATTTCATCTTTTGGGAACATTTTTTGGTCCCAAAAAAAACCCAATCCCAATGATCATCGAAAACAAAAAATAAAACTGAAAAATGGGACACCCTAAGCACTACCTAAAATTAAAATACAGCTACCTATTTTTAGAAAAGCATATGCCTATTTCATGGTATGTTGCTTAAAGTAAGTAGGGTAAAAGTGCGAATTGGGACATCGGCCCGGTTCCTGCTAATTTTTGAATTTCACGAATAAAATTCCGATTCTACTAAAACATCTAATAGGCGAATTATAAACTAAAATAAGGGTTATTCAATTCGTCAAAAGGGAAAATTATAAATCATAACATTACCCGAGAAAACGGTAATTGAAATCTGTACGGTTTGCTTACGGGCGAAAAACCTGAGAGTGTACTAACTGTACTATCTGTTAGCAGATACTTAGAGGGCAACAGATATATCTAAGGTAAAATCAAACAAACACTTTTACTAATAATACAGAAAGAAAGAGAATTAAAAGTTCTACCAATTAAGTGTAAGTCTGTCCCATAAAATACTATTTTAATTTCAATAGGCGGAAAAAGAAAAAACCCCTATTCCTGCTAATTTGGGACAGCCGACGCTAATTTGGGACACCGATTTTTTCAAAAAACCGAAAACAAAATTTGCGATATATTTATATCAATCGACACAGAATTAAAAAAGAAAACGATTGATATATAATGTTTTCATGTTTTTTGTATCCTTTTGACAAAAATAATGAAAAAATATTTTTGGGACTTAGATTCAAATCTGGCTTCATCCTCGAAACTTCAAAAAATTTAAAGCTATCTCCTTTTACCTTTTTTTTTCGTAACTTCAAAGCTAATAAACTTGTCATAATTTTAAAGACAATTTAGTAATTCTTTTCAAATTATGAGCTACGTAAAAGACATTTATTTTTGAACATGTTGTCCCTTATCGGGAAACATATTTATTTGCAGATTTTTCTGAAATCTCCGTCCATTTTCACGTTTTTAATGTCGCCTTAACTCGGCGTAATAGGAATTTACTTATAAGTCTTAATGTTTAGATAAAAATATTTATTAAAAATGCTTTTTTTATCCCGTCTTTGCCCCATATGATTGCGTGTTAAGCAAACGCGCTAATTTAGGACACACTTTTCGGAGTGCATTGGATGGCAAAATTTTTTTTTGTAGGGGTACCAGGTTAGCACTGTGAATGAGTGCTTGGCTCTTGAGACGAAAGGGTTCTGATTCAGGCCTAGAATTGGTTAAATAACAAAAATGTTTCATTAATTGTTTTCTTTGTTGTGCAACAGTCCGTTTTCTAGAGTCCGATAATATCCCGTACAACAATATTTTTGACTGCATTTTGAGGTTTCATTGAAAAATGGTCTGAATATGCAGAGGTAACCCATATAGCACATTTCTGCCGTCGGATGTCCGAATCATGGCCGAACATCCGTTAGATATCTATGTACTCAATGGGTAGTTCCAGGGATATCCGTCGGCTAGTCACCTTGGAAGTGCAATGGATGTGCGAAAATTATATTCTACGGACCTCCTTCCAACAGCCAAGAAGATTCTCAATTGTTTCATTTAAGGATCGGCCTCGTGCCAATCGGGGCGCTTTTTTGCAAATCGGGTTTCTCATTTCGGTCCATCGAGGCGTGGCTCAGGGTGGAAAATTCTTCTCCCCGAATTCAATTGGGGTTTGCAATCAATTGGATTGCAATCAATCGATTCACCAATGCAAAAAACATTATCGATTGACTGTTTCACCCGATCTATCCGATAACAACCCCGATAATAGCTCGTTCTACCCGCTTGCCCCGATTTTTACTCTAAAACCGAAAGAACAGCATTTTTTTTTAAATTGCCTTGGGGCAACGGGTTATCCTCAAATTTTTCCCCGCACCGCCCCGGTTGAAAAAGTGGCACCTCAATTCAACCCCGAATGCACTTTATCGGTGCGGGGCGGTTAACTTGATTAGAACTAATTCGGGCCGATCACTAAGTTTCATTATTAATTGTCAACATTTCTTTGTTTCCAAAAGGCGAAAACTTAACCGCGTTCAAATTTTTCCCTTGAATGTAATTTTATTTTAAGTCCAGCATTTATTAAGAAAAATTTTAAAAATAAAGGAGTAATTATCTATTTCCCGGATGGTTTATTTTTAAATTTATTGCAAAAAATGAATAAAATATATGTAAGTCGTGAGTTTGTTTGCACAGGCTTTCCGTTTAGCTTACAGAAAATAAATATTATTCGGCATCTAATAATATTCAAAGCAAGTATACTTATGATAGGATTTTAATTTCAAATAATAAAAAACTACTTTAAACTTAAGAAATCACGCTGAAGTTTAAAATTCAAAAAATATTTAGCATAAATTGTGTTCAAGAGCTAAATTAGAGCATAGGCCGGTAGTGGTTTTCTCTTCAATGTATTGTGAGTAAAGATTTGTCTGCCAGAATGGCAGTATGACTGTAAGAGTTAACGATGGTGCCTGAAAGAGGCAAAGATAGAATAAGAACATGTAACATAATATATAATAAGACTAGCACTAATTATACCTGCGAAGCAAGGACAAAACATAAGTTGCTTGCAAGCTTTGTAGACCATAGAACGAATCACACAGTGGAATAAACTGACAGAATGCAGAATATCTCAAGACAGTTGAGCTGCAGATATAGATAATTAGTACAAGACATATGGAAACACATATGGGACATTTCTCACCTCTGTTAGACAGAAAAATGGAACAAAATCACAGAAAGAAACGTAAATGCCGGTGATTTAGAAGAACTCAAACTCTGACAACCTGACATAGAAACGAGAGGCAGACGAATGTTAGGGCGTATTTCTGACAGCGGGAAAGAAATGGAAAAGAGTGTTGCCAGATTGCGATAAATCGACACAAACATAATTTCGCCGGAACATTCTCCCCCGAATCGAAACGCAACATCGATGAGTCAGTTACGGTGAAATAGAACAATAATAAGCTCTGAGGCGATGACAATGAGCAGTTGAGATCTTCCTACTCGCCTCCGCTGGATCAGCTTGACTATTCTCGATCGTAGAGGAATCCTTCGGCGCACGTTCTAGAAGACACAGGCGATGAACAGCTCTCTTATAAATTCCGGTGTCGGCTTGGACCTCGACCACTCTGACCAGGCCGTCTTCTCCAGGGAAAGTTTTGATTATATGTCCGAGCTTCCATTGACCGCGGGGCTGATTGGAGTCGATCATCAACACGACGTCTCCTATAGCGAGATTCTGCTGTTTAGTCTTCCACTTTTTCCGCGGAACGAGCGATGGAAGATAAAATTTGGTCCAGAGGTCCCAAAAGAGTTGAGCTGTGCGTTGCACATATCGAAAACGCTCCCGGGGCAGGGCGTGTGAGAAATCTCCTGGCGGTAAGTCGTAAGTCGGCGGACGATTCAAAAAATCGTTTGGAGTTAAAGGCCGAAAATCCGCTGGATCCGTGCTGGTGTAAGTTAGAGGACGGGCGTTAAGCATCCCACCAACTTCTGCCAATAGAGTACGAAGCATTTCATCTGTCGGATACCGCAAACCAGCCTTCTCGATTTCCAGAGCCCGGTAGAGCGCCCGTTTTGTTGAGCGAACGAGACTTTCATGTGCGCCTCCAAAGTGAGGAGCACGCGGAGGTTGGAAACGCCAGTCGATATTTTTCACCTTCAGGAACTGTTGAAACGCTCCACTCTTTGGCAATTCTTGAATAAATGAATTAAGCTCGTTCTCGGCTCCCACGAAATTAGTCCCGTTGTCCGAGTGGACGGTTGCAGGTTTGGTGTAGATACCTATGAAGCGCCGAAAAACTAGCAAAAAGTCTTCAGTGGAGAGAGATTCCGCGAGCGCTAAAAAGACTCCTCTAGTCACCAAGCAGGTAATGATGACGCCGTAACGCTTGAATACTCTATTTCTCCCAGGGCTGGTCTCCAATGGTCCGAAACAATCTATGGCGACATGAGAAAATGGCGGAGAGTAAGAGTCCAAACGAAAGGCTGGCAAATCTCCCATTTGCTGACCAACAGGAGCTCCTCTCTCTCGAATGCACACCGGACAGGTTTGCCGGATCTTCTTCACAGTTTCTCTTCCCCTCACGATCCAAAAATGCTGATTGATCTTCGCGAGGAGAAAGTTCGTTCCAGCATGATGTGTGTGCTCGTGGAGAACGGCAATCAACCTTTCCGTCAGCGGATGCTTACTGGGTAGAATCGGTGGATGGATGGAGTCGTACGGCAATTTTGCGTGGCCAATCCGCCCGCCCAAACGTAATAAATTATCCGGTCCTAAAAATGGGCTGAGCTGGAGGAGATGGGAGGTAGGACGAATAGCCTTTCCTTTCTTCAAACAGTTTATCTCTTCATAAAAACTCTCTTTTTGGCATCTCTCGATCAACTGGTAGGAGGGGCCCTCCAGCTTGAGGAATTCTGAGATGTTGGATTGATTCAGTGGGATGTCGGACCAATCGGAAACATCTGTTGCTAGTTGAGCTGCATAAGTTCGGCAGGTACGCATCTCGTCCGGAACAGCAATCCAAGGAAGATCTTGAGGCCATTCTGATTCCGGCTGGAAGAGAAATTCGGGACCATTCAGCCAGCGTTGTGAGAGACCTTCTCCTTCAATGACCGATCGAGTGGCTTCATCTGCTGGATTCAGCTTGCCCGGGACGAAGAGCCATTCCTCCGGCTCGGTCAGCGTCTGGATTTCTCCCACACGATTCGATACATAAACCTGGTAGTAAGAGGCTGTGGCTCTGATCCAGTTCCGGACGGTGCTACTGTCGGTCCAAAAAATCGATTATCGATTTTGCGGCTAATAGAGCTGCTGACAAATCTGGCTAATCTGGAACCCAAAAGAGCAGCATTCAATTCCAGCTTAGGGACGGAAATCGTTTTCTTCGGCGCCAACTTGTTGCTGGCCTTGATCTGATTGATGCGGATCCTTCCGTCACGGTAGGCATTCCGCACGTAAATAACGGCGGCGTAGGCTTCTTCGGACGCATCGCAGAAGGTGTGCAGCTGTGAATTCTCGATCTCGTGTTCTTCCGGAAACAGACAGCGATCCAAAGATGTGTTGATTAGTTGACGGACGACAGCAAACCAGCACTTCCACCAGCTCTCGTCGCTCTCGTCCACTGCTCCAAGCCAATTCACTCCTTTCATCCCGAGAGATCGTAAACGAATTTTCGCCTTTACAATTAAAGGGGCTGCCGTTCCCAGAGGATCAAAGATGCTGGCCACTTTGCTGGCGATTCCGGCACGGGTGAATTCAATCTCCTCCAGATTCTCCACTCTGAAACCTAGAGAATCTGTTAGTGTGTTCCAAACCAGGCCGAGCACCTTACCGCTCTCGGTATTCGAAAGTGAATGACTGGTGGGTGGCGGAGTGGCTTTGCTTGAATCTGATGCGTCGCGCTTTATGATTGACTGGACAAATTCGGGTGAATTCGAAATCCACCCTTGGAGATGCAAATCGGCGGCGGACAGTATCTTCTCGACGACAACAGCTTCCTCCAACCCTTTTCTGACGGAACTGGCTGAACTTAAATAGTCGTCGACGTATACCTTTTTCTTGATGACCTCCACAATTTTCTCATCCGCCTTTGCATCAATCGCGGCTCGACGGCAGGTATGGATAGCGATAAAAGGGGAACATGTGGCTCCAAACGGAAGGCGATCCATACGGCAGACGATTGTTTCAGCTGACTCCACCTCCTCTCCACAAGAAGCAAAAGTAGTTAGCGTCGGCGGGGCGAAGACGGAAGCGACTAAACATGGCCTCCACATCAGCAGCCCAAGCTACTTCTCCCTCTCGAAACTGGGTCAATACGGCCGGTAACACTGGTTGTAAAGCTGGTCCACTCAGTATGGCGTCGTTTAAACACTTTCCTTTAAAGGGCGCCGCAGCGTCAAAAACTACACGAAGCTTCGGACCCTTGTACACTCCATGATGCGCAAGGAAGTATTTCGCTTCTTCTGCAGCTATACCGGATAGTATAGATGCGTAGCCCTTTTCAAAATTCTTCTGCATGGCTTTTCTGTAATCGGCTTCGAACTCTGGATCACGTTCAAATCGGCGCAGCAGACTTGAACCGATCGTCGGCCATCCGACGATTGCACATTAAATTCGGCTCCCCTTCTCGCCACGTAATGGGCACTTCATATCCCACATTCAACTTCCGGGTTTCACCGTCTAAAATTGAGACGGCCTTTCGATGATCTTCCGACATCCCGGCGACTTGATATTCGGTGCCGAAATTTTCTGTCTCGCAGAATTGTCTCATCACGTCGGTAAGTTGAGCCAATTGGGTCGATCCGATGATGGTGTTGGTTCTGACAGCTGTGATTGTGGTTCCATCCTGCACCACTCCTCGGATCAACCACCCGAACCGGTTTCGGACTGCCGTAGGTTCATAATCACCGCCAATTCTTGATTCCAATGCTGTGACGAGAGGAGAACGATCAGTACCGATTAATATGTCCACTTTACCACCTGTCATCGTCACTGGTAGATCAGCTAGATGGCTCCAACGTTTCTTTAGAACTGGCCAATCGGTTACAGGTGTATCACTGGCAACGGTTGGTAACGTTGAGCAGGTAATGGTGACGATAGATCCATCTGAGTCTCTAATGCCGAAACTGATTCGCTGGGAGGGGTAATGGTTGATGACGTTCCCGGCTCCGACGACGGTAAGGATGTGATGAGCGCCACGAAGCTTCAGGAGTTTGGCGAATCCTTGCCGCATCAAGGTGGAGTCGCTTCCTTCATCCACGAAAACATTCGCTGTTATCCAGTGGCCGTCTGCATCTTGTATCTTGAGTCGCATCATTCCCATCGCCACTCTTCGATTGCTTCCGATGTCGCTGCGTAGACTAGCTGGGCGCGCAGTGATGGAAGTATCCGGATTAGCTCGATTGACGTCGTGTAGTAGCGCGTGATGAAACAAGGTGCAGCCGGATTGACTACAGGGCTTCCGTTGAGGACAGAAACGGATCGAATGTCTTGGTTTCAGACAACCAAAACACAGTCGATGCTTTGCACAGAAGCCGACACGATCCCCTACAGAAGATGATTTAAAGGCGCCGCAAATCTCGAGTTTATGATCACCTTCACACTTGAAACAAAACGAGCGTGAAGCGGATTTCGATGAGGTTTGTGGCATGGATGATTGTTTGGAAGAAACTGGGTTAGCACGGGCAGCAAAGCGTACGTTGGGTTTCTGAGCCGCTGTCGTCTGTTCAGCCGCTATACTGTAAGCGTTTTGATAGGCAGCAGCTCTCTCACAAAGCCAAACTCCAAACGTATTTAAGCTTCTTGTCTCCAAACCTCCTTTTCGGCCATCGTTCCATGCTAGACGGTCGTGTAGCTGAAGCCTCAAGCAAATCTTCTCAATCAATCCCGCAGAAGACGTCTCCCCGATACGAGAGAGGTCAAACAGATGAGTCCGTACCTTTTCAGCGTACCTTTTAAAGATGGCGGGATCGTTTTTGAGTTCGAGGCCTTCTATGGCTTGTATATGAGCGGCCCGCATCACATCGCGCCGACCACATGACTCCTTGAGGCGTATCAGAGCCTCAATATAAGCTCCTTCTCCTCCTCCTAGGCCATGGATCACGTCGAGACAATCTCCTCTCACGTAACGATGAAGCAGCGCCAACTTTTCCCCTGGTGATTTTGCTGTGTCGTGAACTAAAGCGCGGAAAAGGTCGATCCACGCGAACCAGTCCAGGGATCTTCCGGAAAAGGGCTCTAGGTCTGCTTTCACTGACGATCGGGATCCAGCTGTGTAGATAGGTTTCAATGTTCCGTTGGCATAACCGTCAATCCAATCGTCGGGAGCGGTATTCTGCTGAGCTTGTTTTCGTTTCCAATCTGCTGCCAATTTCGTAAATGATCCGCCCCTATTGCTTACGGAAGAGAAGTTGTCGGGGTTGGCATCGTCTTGCTGTAGATCTTGGAGAGCCTCCTCTGCTTGTTGTTGTTGAATCTGAAGTTCCTCCGCTCGCTTTCGAGCCTGCTCTGCTAGTGTACGGGTCTGCTCGATCAGTTGCTTTGCTGCGCGAATCTCCTCTTCTGTCACTCTCTTAGCGCGTCCGCCGTTCACTACCGAAGGGGCTTCGTCAGCTCTTGACTTCAGGTGTTCATCAGCTTCGGCGATCGCGTCCCCTATCTGTTGAACATACATCAAATGTTTGTCCTCTTGCCTTTCGGTCTCACTTGCATCTTCGACTATTAGCAAGTCAGTGTGCAAGAGTGTAGCTGTTGTTGCTAAGCTCTGGAGGTGTTTGACGAGGCCACCTATACTTCCACGCGATCCACACTGATCGATACTGGCACGAATCTGTCGAATCGTCGAGGTGATCTGACGGCGGACGGTGGTTCTCCTCTTCTTTGTGAGCTCGACATCTCCAACAGGTGGGCTCACCTTTCGACCTTCTTCTTCTTCTTGGCTGGATCCGAAACCAGGATTCGGCATGGCTGAATTGGCTTGAGCGGATTGGGCATGAGCTGCCTGGGCTTCGGTTGATCTAGTTGGATGAATCATATAAGGCATATGGGTGGAGTAAATACACAGCTCACGTTGACGGAAGCGTTGGTTGACGCAAGCTGACCACGAAGGCCTGGACAGTAGAAGGATGAAGAACCAATGACGAATGTGGGAAGCAGCTGACCATGAAGAACTGGGCAGCAGTGATATGACTGGCCAACGTTGTAAATGCTGGCTGTAGTAGGCTGGCTACAGGACTCGTGTAGCAGGATGATGGCTGGCCAACAATAGATGTTGGCTGTGTAGAATGGCTGCACACGATGGACTTGAACAGCAGGATGATGACAGGCCAACGTTGTAAATGCTGGCAGTAGTGGTCTGGCTACAGGACTCGTGTAGCAGAATGATGTTGGCTGAAGAATAAGCTGGCCACCACCTTCACTG
The DNA here is from genome assembly GCF_020631705.1 of Daphnia magna. NCBI lineage: Eukaryota > Metazoa > Arthropoda > Branchiopoda > Diplostraca > Daphniidae > Daphnia > Daphnia magna. Next base: position 129,395 of record NW_025533144.1, on the reverse strand, counting down.
ACTAAAGCTCCAGTTCGAAGGACCAAATGTTCAAGAGCTAAATTAGAGCATAGGCCGGTAGTGGTTTTCTCTTCAATGTATTGTGAGTAAAGATTTGTCTGCCAGAATGGCAGTATGACTGTAAGAGTTAACGATGGTGCCTGAAAGAGGCAAAGATAGAATAAGAACATGTAACATAATATATAATAAGACTAGCACTAATTATACCTGCGAAGCAAGGACAAAACATAAGTTGCTTGCAAGCTTTGTAGACCATAGAACGAATCACACAGTGGAATAAACTGACAGAATGCAGAATATCTCAAGACAGTTGAGCTGCAGATATAGATAATTAGTACAAGACATATGGAAACACATATGGGACATTTCTCACCTCTGTTAGACAGAAAAATGGAACAAAATCACAGAAAGAAACGTAAATGCCGGTGATTTAGAAGAACTCAAACTCTGACAACCTGACATAGAAACGAGAGGCAGACGAATGTTAGGGCGTATTTCTGACAGCGGGAAAGAAATGGAAAAGAGTGTTGCCAGATTGCGATAAATCGACACAAACATAATTTCGCCGGAACAAATTGTTTAATTTCAATTTATTCACTTCTGGTTTTACCTAAGTTTGACATCATCTTGACTTCTTAAAAATCCTGTATGTGATTTCTTATCGAAAAAGCTCAAGTGATTTACGACAATTCGATTGTATTGTTCGAAAATGGTATATAATATATCTATAGATTGGCACAGTGGTTAGTTTATGGAGGGGTTTCCGGAAGGGGAATAAACATGTATGGGGTGGGTGCATTTAAAAATATTACTGAAATTACATAAATAAAATAAATGGGGCCTACTAATCTACTGGGTATGGAGTTACTACGGGAAGAGGGGGGTTATCCTCAGCTTCGGGGTTTGGTGCACCATGATGTAAATGGGCATACACCATATTCATTGATCCCTGGATCGCTGCCAATCGGGCCTTGAATCGGAAAGCAACCCAGGATCTTCCGTTGATTCCAAGAATCGAACGGATTTCGTCGTTCCTGGGGTACCATGATCCAAGAGACCCGACAACCAGGGGGGGGAGCCTCCCATGCGAAGAATATTTATCATATTTCCGCTGGTAGGCATTCTCCATACTCCCTGGTTGGTCATAGCAGACCACGACGTCGACCATCACCCGGGAACCGGATAGTTGGAATTCAACATCCGGTCTTAATCTTTGCCCGGGGATGGCATTGTTGATCGTGACGTCGTGTCCCTGCTTGACTAGCAGCGACTCCAATAGATCTTAGATGGTGTTGTGCCTCTTGGTGGCGAGCAGGAGACCTTCTTCACAGTGGTTAAGCACATGAAACCCGGTCTCGTTTTCCTTTCTGCATCGGCGGCATTTCGTATCTTGCTCCTGTGAGCAAAACCACGAGTGCCCCCGAAGAGGAAGGATGTCGAGCCGGGCCCTGTGAAGATATCTCCAGTCTCGGAAGGAGAGGGGCGTACGGCAGGATACCAGGCGAGCCATGTCTTTCGACTTGTCTTCCAGAGAGAGGCCAGTGACAACTACTCCCTGGTGGCTCTTGTCGGAAATTAGGTCCCTGGTATAGCGCTGCCGAGCTACTTTCCGAAGTCCGCGGACTGCCTTGACTGGGCTTACGGAGACGTCATCGGCGACAATTCTTAGATTTTCGTCGCCGGATACATCAATCCGTACTCCCAGTCGTTTGGCAGCTTGGCGGGCAAGAGTCCAAAGATTGGACCCTGCCTCCGCGTACCTCAGTCTGTAGAGCCCCCCATCCACGGATCCTGAAAGATATTCCCCAACTGGCAACACTCCTGGATGCTCGTTTCTGAACCCTCGCCGGATGGTGTCATGGAGCTGCTCTCGGCATATGTTCCTCACTGTAGGGTCTCTACAAGTGAGGAGCTGAGCAGCCCTGGCCATGGTCCAGATATCGACATCATCAGTGAGGCGGCATGTTCCTAGGCCCCCAACCCGCCGGTCCGCGTAGAAAAACGGGACCATTGCGTGATTGGGAAGGTTGCAAATAAGGCCTAGAAACTTCCTACACTCAGTGTCCAGTTGGGTAAGGCAGTCTTTCAGGACCCGACCGAAGCGAGGTGATGGGAAAGGGAGGGAAGAAGGTGGCTACAGAAGATTTCAAGTTTTTGCCATGGTGCGAGGTGGGAGGCGGCAATCTTGTCGAGGTAAGGCATAAGGTCAGTTGGTGGTCGGAACCGCAATTTTCCTCCGATCGGTGTACCAAGATATGTTTCTTGGTCGTCTAGACCCAAGCACCGAATTAATTGATCACCAATTCGGCACTGGGCGTCAGACGGCTTGGCTTTGTCGAAGACCAGGCAAGCACACTTCCCGGCATTAAATTGCAGCCCCAAGGTGTTTGCGGTGAGGGTAAAAACGTTTAAAATGTTTTGGAGCTCGGAGGGAGAATTTGTAACCACGGCAATGTCGTCAGCATATGCCGTGGTTTTCACGAGCGAGCCAAATATTAAAAATCCGGGGTTAATATTGGACTTTCCGGCCCTGACGAGGGGCTCGGAAGCCAGGTTAAAAATAGGGGAACTAAGAGCGTCACCCTGGCGAACACCTGCTGTCGGGAAAATGCGGATTGATTCTTTCCCAACGGCAAAATCCATCCGATTTCCCGAATATATGTCCACCAGGATGCGCCGGAGGTCCTCTGGTATTGGAAGTGACATAAACAGCTCATTCAGAACGGCGTGAGGCACAGATCCAAACGCGTTGCACATGTCCAGCCATGCTATAGACATGTGCTTTCGTTTGGTCTTTGTCTCCTCGACAACCGTCTGTAAGAGCTGTGTATGTTCCTGAATACCATGGACCCCCGGGAGGAAACCCTTTTGCTCGGGAGATAACCAGCCAAGGTCTGAAGCGACTTGCGTTATTCTCCTGCTGATCACTCCCGAGAACAGTTTGTAAATGGTAGGAAGAAGGAATATTGGTCTAAAGTTGGAATAGTCGCTAGTGTCCCCTTTCTTGAAAATGGGGACAGTTCGTGATGTCTTCCAACAATTAGGAATCCCTAGCTTCCAAACCATTTTACAAACTGTTTCCAGCAGAATGCAGTTGGGGTCGATGGCTCTAAGATGACGGTATTCTAGGCCATCAACCCCTCGTGATGTGTTGGTAGCCCGGCGAAGCTTAGCTTCAAGCTCTTGTTGGGTTGGCGCACGATTAAGGAAGTTCATCTGGTCCTCTGAAGGTTGGGACCAGTCGCAGGTGTCGTAGAGTTCCCTCGCACTTTGGCACTGCTGCAGAGATGGTCTCAATCGGTTGTAAGTCCTCTTGAGATATTCCTCCGCAGCTTGTACAGTACCATCGTAGGAGGGTGAACGGTCTTCTAGCACCTCTCGAACGGCTCTTCTTGGGTAAATGTTGAAGAGCCGCTGAATCTTCCTCGCCTCGTACGCCTTTTGCTTGATATGTCGCCGGGCCTTCTGCATCTGCCAGTTTTGGTTTCTTTTTCTTTTGTCAGGGTTTCCTCGGGGTTGTTCAGGGCTAGGGTCTTGTAAAATTTGTGCTTTAGGGAGCCAGTCAGCTGTGCAACGTTCGAGTACATCGTCTAGGTCATGTAGAGTCTCACAGCTAAAGAAGGCAGGAACCCAGAGACTGACAAAATCGTCGTCTCTTTGGCTCTGCTCTTCTGAGCTGTGGTGACTACGTCCTCGATTGCTGTGCTGACTGGGGACAAAGGTTAAGGTCTCGGGGTTTGGTGAAGGGTCTAAAATCTCTTGTGATAAAATTGTGGGGCTAGTATTTTCTTGTGGGGGGTTCATAAAGCCAACTAAAATTTTGTGTATTAAAAGAGGAGGCGAACACCCTCCCAAGATCTAAAATAGGGCTAGCGGTAGGAATATATGGCATTTACAGTGGAATAATATTCGACTGTGATGCGGGAGACCCGAGTTCGAATCCTGATATAGCGTAATGTTTTTTCAAGATTAGAGGTCCAATACATGTCATATTTATAGCCAAATGAAAGCCCGTTCGGATATCCTTAGAATGTCCGACGGCGCTGTTGAGGGCGGTCAAAACAAAAAAAAAAAAACATCCATAGGACATCCAAATCGGATATCGGGCTGTCCGGAGGATATAAAAAAGATGTGCTCAACATTTGACCCCGACATCTGTCGGACATCCGACGGACTGCCTTGTGTTATGTGGGTACCACGGGTGAATCTTTTTTTCAAAATTAGCCTAAAAATCGTTTAAAGAATTACCTAAAATTGGTCATTTCTATTGCCCCGTCTTAGGATAGCCATTACCTAAAATGAAAGGTAATTCGTAATTTCCTAATCGACGGAACCAAAAATAGGTAATAGAGCAGTAAAACATTCTACGTTGCACGTTCTCCACAAATGCGAAAATCTCATTTGTGTCGAAGTTGGTCTGCTGCGGGCTGCGGCTGCAGCGTCTTATGAAGAAACCAACTTCTTCGTGTTAAAAAATAAGTTTTCATAACAATAATTAAGATTTTTCCCCTTTTCTTCCTAGCAGTGGGTACCTTATTCATTTTTTCATTTCCCAATTTTTTTTCTAGCCCTAGTTCTATCTGGTTTATTTTTATTTAGGTATTTTTTGTGAATGGTTTGTTGTTCATCCCCTTGTAGCAGACGAATTTCTGGCAGCAAACGAAATTCTTCGGCTAAAAGAGACGAGCAACTTACAAACAAAAATAAAATAAAAATAAAGTAGATAGAACTGGGGCTAGAAAAAAAAATTTGGAAATGAAAAGATGAATAGGGTACCCACTGCTAGGAAGAAAAGGGGGAAATCTAAATTATAGTTATGAAAACTTCATTTTTAACGTGAAGAAGATGGTTTCTTCATAAGAGCTGCATCCCCAGCAGAGAGCAGACCAACTTGGACACAAATGAGATTTTCGCATTTGTGGAAAACGCGCAACGCAGGATGTTTACTGCTCTATTGCTCCTTCCTATTTTTGGAACAAATTTTTTACAGTGTGTGTTTTTTTATACTGTGTAAAGGTGCGTCTATACTAGCAGTTTTTAAAGACAAGTTACGGTCATACAGGCATACCAGCATACAGTCTTACTGCTACGCTATTTCAGTTTTTCCGTAACGCAATCTACACTGCACATAGGTTTACAGACATCATACTATAATTTGTCCGTCTTTGTAATCGTGCAATGTAGTATTATACAATACAGGATGATTTTTAACACACAAAATGAACCTCTCGACGTCTTTTGTTTCTAGTTTCAGTCTACAAAATATTAAAATTGTACATAAATTGAGAAAAAGCAACAAATAGAATTAAAGTATTTACTTTTCGGTTATTTTCTTTGGGGATTTCTTCTTCTTTGGAGATGGTTTGGGCCCCATGTTTTTGATTCAAATTCAAGTTTTTTAATACGGAAGATGACTGTGGCAGACGAACTTCAACAGACAATGTTGCAGTCATGTGTGGTTGCACTATTAAAAGAGTATTTGAAAATATATACTTTATTCTCATTGGCTGAACCTTATTTTTCATCTTACGGAAACTCTTACTTACTGGAAAAGTTTGAATCATTTCAAACTTTTTTTCTTACAGACACACAGGCATACAGGCATACGTTTACGGAAAATCGCTAGTGTAGATTGAACGGAATAAGCTTTCCGTATGCCTGTATCGAGTCTGTATGTCTGTATGACCGTAACTTGTCTGTAAAAACTGCTAGTGTAGACCCAGCTTTAAGCAATTCAACCAGTCGCGTCATCAGACGACTGGTTTATGATTTGAAGAGACCTCCTCTATAAAAATCCTTTTCAAATTTTTTTTCTTAGTTCTCACACAACTAATATAGAGGCAATACATAGTAATAATATTTTTTGAAACTTTAGGTGTGTATTGTGTGTTTATTTCCAAACAGATTTAATTCATTTAATTTCACGCATTTTTGCTCAAAACTTGCTTTTTTGCTGCTTTTATCTTTTTTCGCCCATCTTCATCTATGCCCCTAGGCCACAGAAAGAAACATTTCTCATGGCAAGGGATTTAGCTCGATCCGGCCAGATCGAGAAATTCAGCAAAACATGATGATAGGGAAGGGGGGAAAATTGACATTTGTAGAACAACTCGTAATACATAATGATAGAATCAGCGCCAAAGTCTGCACTTTCTAAGTTGATTCATTGGAGTACCAGGCAAACAGTTAAATTCACGAACGAAATCATCTGAATTGGAAAGAGTTCCTATAACTCTGTAACGATTGGGACTATGCGGGTCATTCATTATTTGGTTTAGAAGCTTCTCTGGAGTTTCGACGCCACAGTGAGTATTAGCGAAGGATATGAAAAATATCTGCTCGGAAGTAAACCTTTCCAAACCTGGCAGAACAGGCTCGATCCCATTAGCTGCAACGTAGTTACGGTAAGCAACGAACGCCTCTCGTATTCCACCGTAGTCAGCAATGTTTTCCCCTAGCGTGGTAATGCCGTTTAACTGAAAGAAAAAAAAATTTCTATTCAAACAGCACGATTGTTCCTGTAAAAACGTCTTGTTTTCGAAACGTGTTCAATTTCTTACCTGTGTCCCATTTAAAACAACGTAATTATTGTACTTGTCTTCGAAACATTTTGCTCTCGATTGATATTGCTCCAATGTGTTTTCCGTCCACCAGTTAGCAGTATTGCCGTACTTATCGTTTTGGCGACCTGTATACACGTCACGCAGGCATATACAAAACGGATTAGGCTATAGTTAAAGAGTTTCTCGGATGCAATCTGGCGAAATCGCTCAAAGATGGAAGACCAAGATCATTTTGCTATTACCATACCTTTGTCGTCGAAACCGTGTGTTATTTCGTGACCAATGACGACTCCAATACCACCGTAATTCATCGAACTAGTTTTTGGAATTTCCGATAAAGTTAGAGGCTTTTTGTGAAAACGCGAGGCAAAGAAATCTCATTCAATCGAAAAACGCAAAGACTACTCACGCAGATCTCCCGTTCAACCCAAAGTATGGTGGCTGTAAGATTCCTGCCGGGAAACCTAGTTAGAAAAATGTAGCTTTTCCTTAGCTACGATATATAAATGAAAAAGAGAATCATGAATGATATCTACTGATAGAATTGTATTTTGGGGCGTAAAAAGCGTTGACGACCGAAGGAAAAGTAATCCATCTGGAATATAACGCAATGAAAATCTTTCAGAATATTCCCTGCAACTGCTGCAAGACAACATAACAATATTTCCAAGTGATAAAATGTTGTCCGATTATCGTCTAGCCTACCTAGTGCGATTTGTTTTACGTCTCAGATTCATAAGCCCATTCTTGGTGAGCCAGGCATTAACACTTTGAATATTTTCAAAATGTGCCTCCTTAGAGACGGTTGGCTAGAAATAAGAAAATTATTAGCCATTTGTATTTAAATTGTAAAGCATTCTCTCCTTTTTTTCCTTTTTTTTTTCATTTAAATTCTAATGTTCATTAAATAAATACCCGGCCGGAATAAAATGACTCTACATCTTCTTTCTTTTTAATCCAGTTCGGAAAAGCCACCAGTTCAACCATAGCATCTACTTTTTCTCTGGCGATAGCTTTTGTTGTAGCATCCATCCATTCGGCTTCATCAATCAATGTCACAAACGCTGCCTTGAGATATTTGATCATTGATTCAACCTGAAACGTTTTTTTTTTTATCAATTAGATTTTTTTTATATTATTATAAGTTTTTTTTTTTTTTTTTTTTGTTAGTTTTTTAGCTTCCTTACTACTGTTACTAAAATATGTTGAGAAAAAATTTATAAAAGATTGGTAGGCTACCTGTGCCTTGATACTTCCTTGAAAGTGTTTTTCTATGTATTTTGCGCCCACTGCATAACCGAACATACTGTTGACTTCGTTGGCACAGTTATTTGATCTATTGTTTTCAAAACAGTTGTCTCCTTCATGTAATTTGTAATGTTTAGAAATATTTAAATGTGAAAATTGTGTATTTACCGGGTTTCTGACTGAGGATTGCCGTAGAGGGCTTTAGAAAAATTGATAGCCAAGTTATTAATTTGGTTGGTGGTTCCAGGTGCTAATAATCTAACCAGCCGCCACATAACGTAGTTTACTGTAGGTTGAAGCAGTAAAATAATGCATCATCAAACTTACCAGTTATTATCATTTCTAGTCATATAGTCTATAGGCCTATATATATACCTGTGACGCGTGGGGGCGTTTTGTCCAAAAGCGTAAAAAGGTTTCTCACGTACTCTACCTCTACAACGATAATGCGCTCATCGGTAGGAATAGGAACGTTAGCTACTGAATAAATCATGTTGAGATATTCGAACCAGTCCACCTAAATAAAATAGATTTTCTATGCCGTGTTGAAGTCCTATAAGCACACAAGGTTCTATCCCGTAGACTACTTGAGCTTGTGGTGTTGTATGAGAAAACCCATCTGTCCATTTTTGCATTTCCATTAAAAGCATGGGATTGTACATGCGAACACTATCTCGCCTCGCCTCTGCGGGTGTGGTGATCTGAGAAAACAACGTTAGGGCCAGCCATGAAAAAAAGGAGTCTGAAAATTGAAAGACAAAGGTAAAGATGTGTTACTTTGGCTAGTTCAAATTCAAATTGTAATAGATCGCGGACGTCCAAGTCAATTTGCGCATCCGTTGCGTCACTTCCAAGTGAATTGCGAATGGCCTTTGCCGCTTCCGAAATATAAACAAAATAAGCTTCCATGATTTTGGGGTAGTCTTCAGAATTCAGCAAAATCTCGTGGGGCAAGGTTAGCGACCCCTGATCAATCTTTTAACACAATTATATTTTTAGCCATAGGCTGATACTCATCAAATTTATTTGCAAAACCATTAAGCTGGAGACCAATATACGTACGTAAATTGAATTCTTTTTCGTATCGTAGTTATCGAGGTCGTTGTACACGGAAATCAGGTAAGATATACGGTAAAATTTGCGAATTGAAGCTGTCACAACTTTCCAATCGAAACGGATCCCTTCGTGAATACCTGCCGCTGACGTAATTGGCCAACCACCATAGCTCTCCAAAGCATCAGTCAGCGGCTTTAACCCTAGATTCTGAATAGCACCTTTGAGTATGGAGAAATCACAACTTAAACCATGTAATTAAAAAAAAATGGAAAAGAAATATTACGAGTGTTCATGCAGGCCTTGAACATGTCTCTTGCAGTGTTCAAAGGCTGTGGGTCTCTGGCATCATTGTTTTGCTCTAAAATGTCTTCGTAAACAATTCAAAAAGTTTGATGAATTATAGAACGTTTCACATTTAACGCCTTTAAAAATGTCTTACTTTTCAAATCATTCGCTAGCCGTTCCCGTAAAACATCAATTTGGGTCCACCGGGATTTTGTCTGAGGTATGGGATTTTTCTTTATCCACCCACCGCATGCATACTGGAAAAAATCTTGACATGGGTCGACACTAAGGTCCATTGCTTGAATTAATGACGAGGCTGCTTCATAGACCCCTATATTTAATAAAGAATCCTTATTTAATATCATTATTTCCATTTTTAACGTGTTTTCACACTTCCGTTTGCTTTGTTTTTTCCTTCTTCATTTTTGGAGTTTACGTAGGCCTTTTTAAATTCTTTGTTTTTGTTTGCTTTTCTCTCACATAATGCAAGAATTTACTGTACGCATATAGCTCCAAAAATGTAGAAACAAATTTGTCATGCGAAAACACCTTAGGAATAACATAGTTTTACCTTCGACATTCGTGAACTGGTGATCGGCGATAGGGTTACACTTCACTGTTATTACTAGGCTGAAGAAAATCACGGCCAATTGTGAAAACCAGTACCGGTATCTATTTATTCTTGGTTACCGTGTGTGATACAAAGAATATGCTAACAACTTCAATATTTTTTCGCCTTTTCTTTGCTTTCTTTACCTGTTAGACCTACTCATTTTACGGAATGCTGCTTTGAATAGACTACGAAAATCCCCAGTGCAACGTGCCGTTCGGAAGTGAAGTTCGATGGCCATCAGAGTAGCCTAGGGACAAGCAACGGTGATGTACAACTGTCGACTGATCTGTTTAACGAAAATCTTTCGAATTTAAAGCTTCGCTGAAAAATTCGTAAATCTAGGCGGTTGCTAACTTTTGCGTTTCCCATACCCGATTATTTGAAAACCATAGAATACACCAAACGCCTAACCTCCGTTCACTCTTTTCGACCGAAAACATTGTTAGGAAGGATGTGCGTGTTGTGTATGGTTGTTTGCAGTAACTTACAATGTGTACACACTGGTAAAATATCGAAGGACGTTTTATTTTTGGGTCCATAACATAATAGGATGCGGCTTTATTGCATTTCATGCTATATTTCTACAAAACAAATGAAACGCAATTGAGAATCACATTGAAGCCAATACTTCATTCATGATTACTCCATTGTTGCATATATAGCCCAATACTAAATAAAAAGAGCTAGGTAAATGTAACAAATGCATCCGTCATATCAGCAGCAGTTGTTACAGTCAAAAGAAACCAATAAAAACTCGTGATGTTCTACGTGCAGTAGCCGAGGCTGTAGTTTTATCAAATGTGCAAAAGTTTAGCAAAATTTTTTCAATTTTTTAAACAAATTATCTTTACACAAAAAGTGAAAAAAATGGAAGTTCGTGTACTAACAAGAAGCTGGGAATGACAAATTTGAACCGAAAAAAAAAGTGCCCACACCGAACGTCCCCGATTCATTTTTATCGGTGAGGGTTTGCGGTGTCCCCGATTACCTAAACCCCAAAAAACCGCACCAACCTACCCGAAAAATGGCCGGTCGGGTAGGTAGTTTTCAAGCGGTTCGGTTCGGTTCAAAATACCCGTTGAAACCAACAGACCCGACACCATCTTGAAAAAATGGCGGATGCGTGGCGCCAAATTACAAAACCATGAAAAATACGATGAATTACCCGAATTTTAAGCTTAAATAAAATTTCTGGGTAAGAATAGGGGCAAAAGTCGGGTAATTGGGTCAGAAGCAGTGTAATCGGGGTCATAAACCGGGTTTCGGAACCGATTAGTTTCTTTCCGTTGCACCGGTTTTACCCGGAAGTCGACCCAAACCCGATAGAACCGCACCGAAAACCGAAATGACCTAACCGATCGGCCAAAAAGCTACCCGATCGACGCGGGGCCGAGCTGGCGAGCCCTACCGGCAGGCACGCAGGAAGGCAAAGTTTTTAAATTCTGCAACTCAGCATCCGGTACAACGCTATTGCCATAGTTTTTATCGAAAAATATTTTACTTCAAATTATTTGTTTCTTCTTTTAAAAAGTTTAAATTTTTTTTTATTTTGTCTCTTAGGACACATATGTAAATACATACAGATCGCATTTTGGCAACGTCCAGGAACCCCAGCGATTACAGACTGCTGCATGATACCTTCTCAACCTTCTCTTCGTCCTCATGAACGTCCTACGTCGTACATTCGGCCATTAGCAATCGGGAGTCGAAACAGACCATTGAGACGAGTTTCAGCCATTGTGCTGCCCGGCAAATTTGTCGTAAAAGTAACTATTCTCCGTTGTGTTGTTCAGCTTAGCAAAGGAGTTCACAGTTACTCCTTTGCAGTTTTTCATTTTACGGCTATTTTCTATTGATAGTACTCAATTTTTTGCTGAACTATTATTCTCAATAGTTCTTTTTATTACTTAAAAGATGGAAGGTGCCTTTTGATAAGATGAATCCTTTGCTGGAATCTCGTGTTTTCTACTCCCCTCGTGGAGATAGCTCTGCGTCTCGTTTAATTTTAGGCTTTAGATTTTCAAGTGTTAGTAGTTTTTTGTTTTCCAGCTTGTTAACTTTTGGTTTTGAAAATGGAAAACAAGAACGTGCGTCCTAATGGACAGCCGTCGGAGGTAAAACCCATCAAATCAGGTAATTCGGTTTCTATAATATGGATCCTCTAATTCTACTATTTAAATGTCTATCTATCTTGAAGATTTGAGCTCTGTAACTGGTCCAAAATTACAGAACCGAAGTGTGAAAAAAAGAGAAAATGTCTTACCTAAAACTCCCAGTTTGGCCGTATCAAGTGGTTCTAAAAATCAGAAACCTTGGCTGTCAAAGCAAAAAGGACCAGACAAGAGGCAGCAGAGAAATGGTGGGTTTGCTGGATCAGGAATCGATAGAAAAAATTATCACCAGGTTGAATCAATTTTTTCCTCTAAGGTTGACCAAGTGTAAACTAACAGTTGATTTGTAGGTAACTGATGGATCAAATGATCCTGATTTGGATCTGGTGTTATCTGAAACAGGAAGAAAGCAAGATTTGACTCATCTTCTGAACATGAAGTTTCAATTTGCTCCAAGAGAGACTTCTGTATCAAATTACTGGAGAAGCACACATTCTGGCCAAGTGGGTGGAAGAAACAAGAGATTTAACCAATATTCTGCTAGGTCCTATCTAAACAAGGATCACTATCTTCAAGCCAAGTGAAATAAAATTGTCTTGCTCAATTTTATGCATGAAGATATATGGTTGATTTTGTCTCTGCAGTTGCCAGTTTGTTGTCAAGGCAGATGAGGACTACACGGTATACTTAGCCGATCCTGATCTGCTTGTTCCGTGGGAGACGATCGAACAGATTGTAAGTACATTATTTAATATTAATTTTTTTTTATTTAACTCGCTGTATCATGTAACCAAGCCGTTGAGTTCGCTTGAGGATTTTTCATATCCCGGCGCTAATTTCTGCTTGGAATATTAAATTTGGTCAATTAATGTGGAGGCTTGAGGCATTATCCTTCAGACTCGTAGCATGACTTCGTCAATTGACAATACATTGAGTCTAGTGTAACTTTTGTAAAGCGACTTAAAGGTCTTTTTTAAATAGAGAATTTGGGGTTCAGAGGTTGGATCTTGTCCAATTTGTTTACATACTCCCATTGCGGCAAAGATGACACGTTGTGGCCATATATATTGTTGGCCTTGCATTCTTCACTTTCTTGCATTATCCGACAAACCGTCTCGACCCTGCCCTATTTGTGACGTTTCTGTTCGTATCCAGGATCTAAAGAGGTAAATTTATAACTAGCTTTTATTCATTACCATGATCTAAACCACCTTCCTTTTGCGATAGTGTCGTGGCCCTTGAACAAAGAAATTTGAAAATAGGAGATGTATTGGAGATGAGGTTGATGAGACGTGAACGGCATTCGCTTCAGCCGCAACCCGTTTCAGGATCTAAAGGGTTTGATCCCGCACCTCATCAGCCAAAACCAAAATATTTGGGTAAAGTAGGCGAAGATCACGTTTTCAGTAAATTACTGCTCTGCACGCCAAACGAGGTGGTCAACCTAATTCTTCAGTGGGAAAGGTCTGAGTTGCAAGCTCAGTTGGAATCGGAGAAAGACTGTCCGGAATCTTGTTTTATTCAACAAGCTTTAGAACTACTGGCAGTGAGAGAGAACACAGCCATTCAATGTCTATCGTCTTTCGCGACGGCTTTGGCAAGTGACTCTTGTAATAAACGTTGTCTTTCGTCCTTCGAAATTAATTGTTATCTAAATATTAGGATTTGACTGCGGCAGAATCAGGTGTTGTATCTTCTGACAGTGACGTATCACGTTTTGAGCCGTCCAATGGAAATTATGATTGCACAGCTACCACTGAGCTCCAATTAGATTGTAATAAGGCAACGTTACCGATAATGATGACGCGTGAATCAGATATTTCATCATTGGAGTCAAACGTGTTCCATATTTCGAGTACCCCAATCGCTAGCCCAGACAATAGTTCGGTGTGTATCTATTCTCTTCTTTGGATTTCGGTTTAATTATCATTCTTCACTGCACAGATGACAGACGCTCACCGCATTCAACAGAAGAGTGTCTTTTACTTTTACCAAAGCAGTGACGGGCAAGCAATTTATCTTCACCATATCAACGTCCAAATACTTGTTCGCTGTTTTGGGTCTTTAGAACTGTGCCCAGAAACTATACAAGGGCGCATAGTAGAAGTCGAAACTTTATCAATGACCGAGGACTTACGAAATCGGCTTCGTTACTTGGGACACATACCGATATCAAAACAGTTTCAGATAATGGAGATAACGTTCATGGAACCCGAAATTGATTCTACCGTCCGCGAAGAATTTAGAGGTATTTGTTTGTTGTTATTTTTGCTGCTGCTGCGGTACTATTCGTGGTTATTTCCAAGAAACTTAGCAACGGCATTTCTGTTGTGTTATTCATAGAACGTGTCGAAGAGCGAGCTCGACGGCGTCGGCGAAAGGATCGTGAAGAACGTCGTCGTGAATTAGAAATTCAGCGAGCCGAAGATGCTAAATGGGGCCGGACGAAAGATCAACCTATCGTACGGATTGACTCGCAAGTTCATTTCCCAGGATTTAGTCACAGCCCACAAGATGTACCGGAAGTGGATACAATCATCGATGTTTCACCTTCTAGTATTGAAAGTGCGGCTCAGCATGGAGCTGGACCATCATTTGCACAGGTTACTTTTAAAGAATTTGGCCTCTATCCTTACAGTGCAAATTTTCCTGACGCGTTATGCCTCACCTACATTAGATGTTACGTGAAGGGAAGAATAAAATCCCTAGTATCTGGTCTCATCCGACATCGGGATATAAAGCTATTCAAATAGCATCCGTTCTAAATAAACCTGGACGACCTCGCAATACAAGTGAAAGTGGGTCAGAAGTTGCTGATTACGCCCCAGCTCCCGAGTATAAGGAAACTTTCAGTTCAGCATTGGCGGCCGCATTCGACCAAGCAGCAAAATCGAAAAGTGATAACTTTCACAAATTAATATATGTTGTTTTTTTTAGCACATGTTTCATTTTTAGGTGTCAACGCAGATGAGAAACCAGAAAATTCTTCGTCCAATAAAAAAAACAAGAAAACCAGACAGAAAGTTTTGTTTTCGACTGGTATGAATTTCATGTAACATTTATTACTACATAAGCATTTGTTGTTGATGACAAGGAACTAGAATATAAAAACGGCAAAATATAATCCTTAAAACTTGGGAATACCCGTTTCATTAATTCGCTAATTTGGGAAATAGTGCATCAATAATGCAATAATAATTGTAGCCTATACCAGTTTTACAGGGGCGATTCTTATATAACATTCAATTTATTCACGGGCTGTTGACTCAGCTGTATGCTTTTGTTAATAGTTTTGCGAAAGAACGGGATTATGTTTTGGTAGAGCTTCATGTCGTTGGTATTAGCTTACGGGTTGCCATTGTTATATTTTACTGTCGAAACACATTCTTAGTTAGAATCGGGATTTTTCTTTTCCCTCTCCCGCTTCAAACACGATGATGGGTGGCACAAAAAATATGTACAAATGAAAAAAAAATTAAAAAAAAAAAATAATAAACGCCCGCACACTAGTGTTGGGTCGTTAACGATAACGAATAACGAAATTTTTCGTTAATATGTCCAATTTTGGCCTAAATTAATATAATGAATAACGACAACGAAAGCAAATTTTTGTGGGCAAGTTTATCGTTTTTTTCTCTCGTTATTTAACAAATTATTCTGCTCAGTGGCGCTGTTGACTGGGAATCTGAACTAAATTTTTTTGTTTTACACCGTTATCTAATACTAGGGCCTAATCTAGAAAACCACTGAAAATGGAAAAACGAAAGAAAGACTTACAAAAATTATCTCGAAGTTTTGAAACTATGTAACGAGAAACGATACGATAACGAGAAAAATAAAAAAAAAATAATATATTAAATAACGTATTAAAGTTTAAAGAAAGTTAACAATTGCATTTTTTTTTAAATTATATTTAACAAATAACGACAACGATGTAAAATAAAAATAACGACACAACACTACATATCTCCAACAAGTGCTGCACTTGTTACTGCGTCATAACCCATAACCCATTAGCCAAGACCAACGCAATCTGCACAAAAATAATTTTAGAAATATTGTCGCGGGTGAAAAGGGAGATTGGTTATCTCTTCGCAGAGATGAGTCTGTATTCTTGTCCAAATACAACTCGAGTGACAATATTATCTATAACGCAATACAAATTTCTCCTGTCTACCGAAACAACGAATAATACCTCCAACGCGGAAAATACCAGGTCTTCTAGTCTGAAATCGATTGACAAAGGGAATGTATTAGTATAATATCCCTAGATGTGTGCAACAATATTCAACAAGTTCGCGAAATCCATCCGGCACTAGTTTCGGCCATAAAGGGTGATAGAGCGGCTACTGTAGCGGTCATAATCATAAAGCTATGATACCTCTTATGTATCATAAACACGAATTTTGAAAAGACAGATTACAATTTGTGGATGTTTTCCAAATTAGCAGATGCTTCTCTTCATTATGTGGACCTGAACTTCAACAGATGGGCTCCTTCCTTGCAAATTTTTTCTGAGTCCTTTTCCTAGCTGGTAATTCATTTCCCCATAAACATTAAGGATTGATGCCTAACATACCTTGATTACCACTACGTCGAACCTAAAAAATAAATGCTTGTCACCAATGCCTTTTGTATGTTTTCCCCCTTCACCAAACTCAACAGAGCCTAGCGGTGATCGAGTATCTTGGCTGCGTGTTGGAGTCTTAATAAGAATGCATCAGTAGTCGACTATTGTCCATCTCCATTGGGAGAAGGTGAAGGAGAAGGTGAAGGTGAAGCAGAAGGTGAAGCAGAAGGAGAAGGTGAGGGAGAAGGTGAAGAAGGTGAAGGACAAGGATGGGAGAAATCAATGAGGGCGCGTGGAAAAAATGGTCTCGAACTTTTAGGCAACTGATAATAATCGTGAGAAAAACGATTGGAAAATGTAAACTTTAACAAAATAAAACATGTATAAAATCAAGAAGTTCATATTAGAAAAGAATACACATAAATTGTTAGTATAAAATTTATTCAGATCTTTCAGAAGTGTTATACGATGGAAAATTTATACTCGTTTGAAGTGACGAACAGCGACTAATTCTGTTTTCTCGTGTGTCATTGTCTAAGCGATACAATAAAAATTTACCAATTGTATCAAATGAAATGGTGGTTTAGTACATACCATAATGAAGCCATTATCATCAAACTCCATAACCCTGTTGAAACAAAACAATAATCATTATAAAATAAAATAAAAACATGAAGAACATCTACAACCAA
Organism: Daphnia magna; assembly: GCF_020631705.1. NCBI lineage: Eukaryota > Metazoa > Arthropoda > Branchiopoda > Diplostraca > Daphniidae > Daphnia > Daphnia magna. The sequence continues at coordinate 112,257 of NW_025533144.1, read as the reverse complement.
CCAAATACCATACCTTTGAGATTTACCACGGTCACTCTGGGAGCTGGTAATCATCTTATTGTCTTCAATTACAGTTGTATTCTAAACCATAGTAATTGATAGATTTCAGATGATAATGAAAAACCTAGGATTCTTTTACCTTAATAGACCTGCCTCCCATCATTGTCTCTTCATACTCTTCACCAAGCTGAAAAGAATTTGAGGTACTTGACATCAATGTACTTGTCTTGACAGTCCATTTTTCATCTTTCTTGGAGATTTCAATTGTGGGTGAAGAAGCCGTCATCATTTTTCGTGCCACCCATGGTATTCCTTAGTAAAAGAGTTAATTTTAAATGTTGCGACAGATCGGAAAGAAAAAAACATACCGATGGCACTATAAAATTCGTCTAGTTTTTCATTCTTGAAGTTAGTAAAAGTGCCTTCAAAGTTGGTCATTCTCTAGAAATGTGATGAGCAGGAAAATATTTAGGACAAATACACCGTCTAATGACTAGTAAGCGACTACTTGTTGAGCTCAATTGTCGATTCTTGAAATGTCAAAAATTAAAAACACTCCCCATGGCAGGAATGCGACGTCAGCAAAAGCAACGTTGCCTTGCCTTTTAAATGTTATAATACGATCGAATGAACCACTTAGCCGACTTAGCGCTCGGCCCCGCGCCAATCGGGGAGCTTTTTAGTCGATCCGGTGCGGGAATAATCTTAATCGGGGAAGGCATTTCGGTGCTCGGTGCGGTGATATCGGTGATCGGTGCCTTCCCCGATTATCAATGAATAGTGATCTAAATTGGCAGTTGCCCTGCGGCCAACAAGAAAAAATGTGACCCTAGTCACGTGATTCTCGTTGGCCTATCAGAAAGCAAGGTCATTGATAAGACTAACCTCCTATGGTTGAACCGGTGCTATCGATGCCCCGCCCCGAGCCCCGAATTTCGAAACCCGATTGGCAAAATGCGCCCTGATTAGGGTCGGGGCTGATCCCTAACCAGAGCAGAGTCATGGTTTCCATGACTCTGACCAGAGTAATAGAAGCATGGTCAAAGAACCCTGGTTGAAGCACGATAAGCGCTAGCCCTCTCGGAAAAGGGAGACCAGCATCCGACCTTCGAAGGGATAGCCGGGAGGTGTGGCCTAATTATGCTCTCAGAAATGTTTTTCGTCTGCTTTGAAGTTCATAAGCTGTTCTGTGATTGGTTCACTTCGCCATTGAATGTCTTTTTCTAAGAGGTACCCAACACATCCGCTTGGCGCGCTGAACGAAGGGGACAGAAGCTCCTTCCGGCCGTTCCAAAGAAGATAGACCAAGATCGGATGCTGAGTTGCCAAGGCTGAATTCCGACCTGGGGTATTTTTCCTCTCGGGCCCTATAGGAGGGAAATGAAAAATAATATATTTAATTAAGTTGTAGTTAGTTTTATTACAAAATCTTTTGGAATCGTGTACTATACCTCTGTGCTGATACAATACACAAAATTTTATCTCCAAAAAAGCTGTTATTTTTCCACGAAACTTTTTGAAAGGTACTTGTTTACCTTTCCACAACACCCCCCCCCCTCCCCGTATTACAACTGTAGAACAAGAAGCAGACGTTTTTCTAAGTAAATTTCTTTTTCCTTATGAATAAATCCTTTAGCATAATCAGATAACTTAAAAAGACTAATTGTGTCAAATAACTCATTACTGACATCACAAACTACACTACTCATGACAAAAAACAAAAACAGTTTGACACTACAGTCACTAGTCACAGTCAATCACTTTACGTCTGCTACGGTACATTGTAAACAAGTACCTTTCAAAAAGTTTCCTGGAAAAATAACAGCTTTTTTGGAGATAAAATTTTGTGTATTATATCAGCACAGAGGTATAGTACACGATTCCAAAAGATTTTGTAATAAAACTAACTACAACTTAATTAAATATATTATTTTTCATTTCCCTCCTATAGGGCCCGAGAGGAAAAATACCCCAGGTCGGAATTCAGCCTTGGCAACTCAGCATCCGATCTTGGTCTATTCATCTTTATTGCATTTAGCCGCCAGTGCTGATACCCCTCTGTTGATGAATTTCATACTGTCGACATCTGCAGGTAAAACATAGTTCACAGTTTTTTTTTGTTTAAAGCATTGAGAAAGATATTTCTACTAGCTTTCCTTGTGCTTCTACATGCAAGTTGCTGATACAATGTGGATTCGACGTGAACGCAATGGATCATCGACGAAATACGTAGGGCAAAACAATCCTGTGGTACAATGTTATTGGTTGTCAGTCATAAACATTTTAAATGTTTATTTATAGGCCTTTGCATCTGATAGTTGGATATCCGAAACCGATCAGCGATTTTGTAACCCTACACTCTATCATAATGACGTATAGTACTTCAATAGTTTTGTTATTCAGTTTAGTTAAGCTAATCACGATTATATCAGATTAATTGAAGCTGGCGCGCATATGGATGCCGTTAATTTGTACGGTGAAACTCCGATTGATGCAGCAACAACAGGTTTGTTTCATTGACTGCATATTAAATACATTTTTATTGTTTTTAAAAACATCAGCTGTATGCTTTCTAGGCGTAGCTGAAATTATATTACGGACTCGAAGTAAATTGAGTCTCAAATGCATTGCCGCAAAAGCCATTAAACGGTACGCTCTAAACTACTACTAGGGTCTGGTACAGTGCCGGTCCAGTTATAGAACCGGCCTGTGCGCGGTTCTATAACTGAATGGTTCTATAACCAAGCACCCGATCTTAGTGCCACCTATCGTTGGTTCTTTCATCCCTCAAACTTTGACGGTCTTAGGGCACATAGCAGAGTGGTAATGCTGTTCGTCATGGATCTATAGTCCCGTGTTCGAACCGTTGCTATGACTAACTTAAAAAGATTTTTAATATATGTGTAATATAGTCTATGGCTATGAATGGTGACATACTAGTGTATCTTCATTGGTGGGGGACCATCCACAGAGGAAGTGGTTTGATGAACTAGAAGAACTGTTGTCATACCAGAAGGAAAAAGAAATTAGAGTTGGTAGAAGGACTGGAATGTAACAAGGTGCTAGAAGATAAGAATGAATAGTGGAAGCCATTTTATTCTGTTGTATTTGGTATGAATAACTTTACCGCCTATTATTATTGTATTTTGTATGAATAACTTTACCGCCTATTATTATTAGTTGGGTCATTGCAGTGGTGCCACTTCGAAAATCGGGAAAACTCGGAATTTTTTACAAAAGACCTGAAAAACCTGATTGCCAGATCACTGTAAACCTGCTGAAAACTTGCACATTTTTCTAAAAACCCTGCTAAAAACTTGAATTTTTTTTTGAAAAACCTGAAAAAACTTGCTGAAAATTTGTAATATTTTCATGAAAATTACCTTTTTAAGTCTTTATCTGTATTTCAATTTCAATTTTTGAAACAGTTGAACATAGAAGATCATTAAGAATAGGACAAACAGAAAACGTTAACTGGATTAAATATTATGGAACGAGAATCACATTGTGCATCACGAAAACTTTCGATTTTCATTGGAAAATTTATCAGAGAAATTCTCTGATAGAAGGAAAGGACTTCTATTTGACTCCATCTCTTTCACCAGGATTGACAACTGCATTAGATTTGACTATTGATACTACTTCGAGTAGTTCGTCAGGAAAAATATGATTGTGAGCGCTTTTTCCTTCATTTAAAACCATTTTTTAATATGCAATAAACTCACGAGTGTGTCATTTTTTTTCGTCAGTTCAAATCTGATGTGGACGAAGAAGACATGAATTGGGGCCAACTACTTTGTTTAACACCAAAATTCTGAGCAAAAACGAAGAAATAGTTTAAATAAATATAAAGGATCTGAGGCTTTGAGCATGGTTTTTCCTTTTTCGTTCAGCAGAGCAGATGATTAGACGAAAACGACAAGCCGTAAACGCGGCCAATTCCAATTTTTTATATGTGGCGTTGTCAACTCATCTAATTTACGCCACTTTTTTCTTAAAAACTGAAAAAATGTATAAAAAAGACACAAAATAACTGAAAAAAGCTGTGAAAAACCTGCAAAAGTGATAAAAACCTACAAAAACTTGCAAACCTGCAAGATAAAAAAGAAAACTTGTTCAGACCCTCAAAAACCTGCAGAACAGGTTAAAACCTGCAAAGTGGCAACACTGGGTCATTGAACCAATGTACAACATTGCCTCAAAAGATAAAACCCATTACAGTACTATTTTTTTGCATGTTTTAAAAGGCAAAACCCATTCATTCCCGCCATAGAAAATCGATATAGTACATAATACGGCCAACGGTGGCGCTGAAACACGGCAAAGAAAAATCGGTTCGATAACCGAGCCGGTTCCATAGCTAGGCGGTTCTATAACTGGACCGGCACTGTACCTACTCCACTTGTGAGTTTTATAGAACTTCACGGATCTGGAACAACGCTCCGTTAATCATCCCTCCTGCACTTACGAAATTTCCGGAAGCCCGCTTGCCAGATTTCGCTGTGTTTTCCCTATAAATAATTTGACGTTACTGACGCAGACAACCATTGATGAGAGTGTTCTCTTTTTTCTGTCTCACTGGAATCTCGTGATTCGAATTGATCCGAAATTTGCGTCTGCCACTAGAACAACTGGGACAAAGATTGACCGTATGTCACCGTGATTTTCTCTTCCGCTCACTGATATTTTATCAACTGCATATTTTTGTTTCTGATTCATAACATAGGGGGGATGTATTAACACACACATTTGCTGTACAGACTGATAAGTAGCTCTTGCTGATGGTGTTTGAAACGTGTAAATAAAGACGTAAAAGAAATCAGTATTCCGTAATTTTCTACGTATCTGTGTGTTGCGACGTCATAGATTCCATGAAATCTGAGCCGCTGATAGTAGATGTAGTTGCTACTACTATCTGCCGACCAAGCTGGCGAGACAAAAGGTCAAGGGAAGCAACTTCAGCTAAAGTAACACCACCGATGAAGCAGACCAAAATCTTTCCACGAGCGCCCCACTGAGGATGACTACAATCTCCAATCCGCAAATTGTTACCAAAACAGCGAACGTAGTCACCCAAAGACGGTTCTTTCTCTTTGAGACATCTTTCAACAAAATGGTAAACAAGAGGTGTGTAAACTCCACCGAAAACGTAACTCGGATGTTGACCACTTTTAGCACATGGATTGGGTTGGGAAGACTCGTCTAGCGGCAATAGATTTAAACGTTGGCAGATTTTCCGAAACGGCATGCGTTCTGATCTAAAGGAGGCGGCGTGTGCGACACGCGCGAGTCTATCAGGCAGTAAAGGTTCCAAGCTAATCATTTTAGAATCACGTTGGTTAAACAATCCCAACCGCTGGAGGTAATGCAAAGTTGTTAGGTGTCTATATCCGTACGCTTGCAATAATTGTCTCTGAAGCAAATGATATTCCTTTTCAGGTAAACCGTCTTCCATTATCGAATGGAGGCAGCACAATCTGAGAATGGTGGCCAAATTAAATTGGCGAGCTATGGAATCCTCCAGAAAAGCCAGGTATTCTTTCATTTTAGTGCCAGACATCGCGTCTTCCTGTAACTCAAGAAGCTCTTCAAGTATTCCTGCCTGTCGTTTCATTACAATCTAAATTGGGTGAATAATCATAATTAGCAAGACCGAAAAATCTAAATTTTATTTCAGGAAGTATGATACCTCACAGGCACTGATGTGCAAAGCCAAAGATTTTTGCTGAGATTGGATCCTTTTCAAATCGTGCGAAACAAAGTTTTTCATTTCTTCTATCGAGTCCGTATTTTTTATATCTCGTTTCTGCTGCAGCTCTTTAGCTTTTTTGCTTAAATGTTGAAACACGGCGGATATGTGTTTTCCTTTGATCTTGCGTGAAGTGCATAAAACGAGATGTAAGGGAAAAGCATATATATCACTAAAGAAAGTTGGAACATACTTCGCCATAAATTTCATCAGAAGCTGAGTTTAACATTAGTCTTTGAGACCCTTCAGCTCCATTAGCGTCCAAATACACAAAGCCAGATTTCATTTTCAAGTTTTCATCCAATACTCCTTCGTAAGTCAATTGAGTCAAAAGAAGCGATACAAAGTCAATATTACGATCTAACATAATGAGGTGGGTAAATTCCGTTTCTACTGGAAAAGTCGGCTGAATTTCATTTTTCCAAGTATTCAGTAGGTTGTGAACTTTTTGAGACTTTTCACCCAATGTCATCACACAGGAAAACTTTCCCAAAAGGCATTCAAAACTCATAAGTGCTTTGGCCACAGATGTCAATAAAGAATTCTCTTCTTTCAAAAATGAAGCCTTGAAAAGATGATGAAGTTCTAGTGACAGCAAGTTGGAGTCAAGTGGAATGAAATCCCAAGAATAACTATGTAGTGTTACAAAATCCAAAACTCCCAGTGATTCAAACAAAGAATGGATTACTGTTAATACTTTAGGTACGACAATGATATGATACGAAACTGTCTTTTCCACTCCATGTCTTTTTAGCTGCTTGGCAACATTTTCAGCCACAGCATAGATAGAAGGAATGAAGTACAGCCTAATATAATTTTTCCAGGGAGGAGCTACAGAAGCAAGCTTAAACATTTTGTCAACACCTTGCTCTCTAAAAAAAAAAAAAATCAAAAATCAAAAATCAAACAAAATAATTCAAAACAAATTTATAAACTGATACCGAAGTAACCGTGCTCCTGAGACCAAATCTATTGGTTTCATCAGATCTTCATGGATAACTAAGTCTTTTTGGACATCACTTGGAGCTATTTTTGTTAATAAATTTAAAAGACGAAATTGGGACGATTGTCGCAAATTTCCTAAATCCATTTTCTAGTTCGGCTACGATTCTTAGGTGTAACCGTAGTAAAAAAACCCAATAAAATTATGACTCTAAACCATGGAGTTACAATGCTATCACCACTGACAATTGGTAGCTAGGGAGGTAAGTAGGTTTAAGTTTAACGTGCAACTAGACAATTGGTAGCTAGTTCAACAATTTTTTTAAATATTGTAAACAAACATTTTTGTCTGCTAACCCAATTCTACTAGTTTTGACAGATGGGTCGCGCACGACTAGTCGATCGTTTAAGACGAATCACACCTGAGGCCTTTTCCGGGTTTCTTGCTTTCTCTATGGTCAAATGTCGATTTTGGATGGGTAGGGCTCGGCCCCGATCACATTCTAATCGGAGACACCGCTAAGCTTCCCCGATAAAAAGGAATCGGGGAAGTTCAGTGCGGGGATTTCATTTTTCGGTGCGGAACGGTGCTTTAATCGGTGCTGCACCGATAGTACCGCTTCAGACATAGGGGGTTAATCTTACCAGTGACCTTGCGTTCTGATAGGCCAACGAGAATCACGTGACTAGGGTTACATTTTGTTCTTGTTGGCCGCAGGGCAACTGCCAATTTAAATCACTATTCATTGATAATCGGGGAAGGCACCGATCACCGATATCACCGCACCGAGCACCGAAATCACCGCACCGATAAAGATCATCCCCGCACCATAGATAAGTGCTCATTATCTGTGCCCGCACCCAATCGACTAAAAAGTTCCCCGATTGGCGCGGGGCCGAGCGCTACGGATGGCTGCACTCGGTGCAGTAGCCAGTGCACACTGGCTCGGAGCGAGAAGAGGCATGCGACGTCATGCACTCCACCGGGTTGTCAGAAAATGGAGGTTCCACTCGAACACTTTTTTCATTTTTTTCGCCGGCTGGAGGAAGTAGCAGACGAAAGAAAAAAGGCGCCTATCACTAAACAACACACTCTCAAATTCGTCTGCTAAAAATTGCACTGCACCGCTTGCACTGCACCGCTTGCACTGACTAAAAAGGTCGGGCAAGAAAGTGCAGTTTTTGACTGCCGGAGTGCCACTGGAACGTACAAAATCGATGCACCGAAAAAGTGGATTGCACTGAGATTACCACTCGAACAACTTTTTCTCGGGGCAATTGCACCAGTGCAGAAAAGTGCAGCCATCCGAAATCGACAAAAGAACCATGACTGAACCAGTTCACTTTTCGCGAACCCGATTTTTGATCTCTCTCCCTCCGAAAGTGCTGCACCAAGCGGAGGTCTGATTGCACTAACAAGAAAGATAGAGTTTTCGAGTACTAGCACCAAGCAGACGTCTAGAGAGATAGTGTTGTAGTGCATGAGATCTCCGCATGGTGCCGCACTTTCGATGGGAGCGAGCCGAAAAAACCTTAAAAATTCGGTTCGCGAAAAGTGACGTGGGGCGTGGCTTATTTACAGGCGTTGTTTTTACATGGAGATCTCAAACCATGTAATCTATTGTCGATTTCGGATGGCTGCACTCGGTGCAGTAGCCAGTGCACACTGGCTCGGAGCGAGAAGGGTCATGTGACGTCATGCACTCCACTGGGTTGTCAGAAAATAAACGTTACACTCGAACACTTTTTTCACTTTTTACGCCCTGGAGGAAGTAGCAGACGAAAGAAAAAAAGGCTCCTATCACTAAACAACACACTCTCTAAATTCGTCTGCTAGAAATTGCACTGCACCGCTTGCACTGACTAAAAAGGTCGGGCAAGAAAGTGCAGTTTTCGAGTGACCTCGGGCGGTGCCAGAGTGCCACTGGAACGTACAAATTCGATGCACCGAAAAAGTGGATTGCACTAAGATTACCACTCGAACAACTTTTTCTCGGGGCAATTGCACCAGTGCAGAAAAGTGCAGCCATCCGAAATCGACATATGACTCTGACTGAACACTGATCTGAATCCGTGAATGCTAAATCGACTGAATGGACAGAATGGCTCTTCAAAAACAAATTTTCCACGAAGTACAAAAGTTCTTTCTTGAACTGGATCCAGATCGATCAGTTCTTGCCACACACACACACAAAAAAAAAATTAATGTAGGGAGGCTTAAGAAGAATTTTTTAAAAACTCAGAGTAATTTTTCTAAGAAAGTTGGTTGTACTTATTTCTATCCAAACCTTAACTCCCAGTTGAATTTTCAAGGCAAGAAATATATCTAGATAATATTGAAAGTCAACTGGATTCATATTAGATTAGAAAGATCTGACTCCAGAATTCAGATTCATGCAAATGCATGGGCATGGCTAACTGAGGAAATATGACTTGTTTTACATAATTAAATAACTTTATAGAAGAAACAAGTCATATCATAGGTCATTTGATGGTGAACATCTTATCACAAACGATCTTGTCTCTAGGGAAGTGCAGGGCCGCTATAGTCAGTTGAAACATTGAAATGCTTAGATCGCCAACGGTTTATCTACCCTTTTTCAAAACAAAAAACCAGCTTTGTTTTGTTTTAATGGTAATACGTTAAAAAGCTAGCATGAATAAACGAAGCTTTCTTGTTCAATTCCTGCGTTGCTTGTTCAGTCACTACTCGTGAGTGTTATTTTATCGAGCGACATTTAGTTTTCGAAGCGTTGAGAAAGTGTATTGAAGAAGTGGTTGAACTTTCTTGAAATGAAACCAGTTGGTAAAATTGTCTCAAACGAGATCGAGATCAGAATTGGAACGTAGAAGACAAAGTAGAGACAAAGAAAGAGCATACATATTGTTGTTATTCGGTTGTTATCAGTCTAGCATTCATACGTTACCGTCGAAAAACAAAAATTGCAAAAGGGAGGATAAAGAAATTGGGAAACAGACGACAGATTTATGGCGAAACCGGTTGTGATATCCTTATTTTGGTTGAATGCACCTGTAGCAACCCTAGCCGGTTATCATTTTGATACGTCGCTGCCACCGGCGGCCTGCAATGTATCGCTGTTTATAAGCATTTTTTTTTTCGAAAAGGAAAAGGCCAGTGCTCGGCCCACATTCATCGGGTCACTTTTTGAACTAATCTTCGAATCTTGTGCTTGTTTTGATCAGGATGAGGTAAAAAATGAGGTAAAAAATGAGGTAAAAAAGAATTCGTTAACCTCGATCACAAACCCAGATCACATCATTTTGATATTCTGTATAGCCTGATTTTTACCTCAATTTCTTCTCCTAATTTAGAGTTTTAGACCACTGTTCAAATCTTCTGTAAGACAAACTGTATTTTTAATTTTTAAGTTAGAACATAAGAAGAACATAGCAGCAATACTTATTATACAACGATACAATTGCAACAAAAGAATTATACAGTACCTACCAGAAGTCTTTGGAAGCCTGAGAGAACCTTATGCAAAAACGCCGTTTTTGCGGTTCTCTCAGTGCTACAATTTTCACCCAAATGGTACAATTTTTTGTGTGTACGTTCTCATAAATAGTGAGAACGTCCCTAATTTTTTCCAGAATTTTTTTTTATGGGAAAGGTGGGTAAAAATTCGATGAAAAAGTCTTTAGAAAGCCGAGAGGACCTTATGCAAATGACGTCACTTTGGCTTTTGTTTTTTAGCAAACAGCTAGGGCTACGAAGACGCAAAAGGGCTTTAAAAAAAAGAGTTACGTTAGCTCTACCTGTAGTCAACAGTAATGGTACTATGAACTGTACTAGAATACGGAGCATTAATAAGGCCAAAATTTAACTTTGCTTTCCCCTGGAATTCTTTGATGGTATTTTCCTACACATTCCCGATTCTGCGGTTACCTAAACAGGGAAAAACATCAATTGTAGTTCAAGGTTCAAGTGTTCAACTACAAAATAGGAAATTTCGAATTTGTGAAAGTGACCAACACCACGTAACATCAAGGCGGCCATTTGAGCCTCGGTGCACCGACCGACACCACACCTGCTGGAGAATGACACGCACTGATCGATCCCGATGGTCCATTTTTCGGTGCGGAAGTTGGTGTGTGCTCCTGGCTGAAACTACTTAGGGCCGACCCCTAGAAAAAGCCGAAAGTGTTTAAACCGCGAACAGGATTTTTGTTTTGCACTTAATTTCACTTTATAGTTAAACAACTTTCGCGTTTCACGTTTTAGGAACTCCTAATTTTTTATAAATGTTGGAAACTTCCCTAGCGGATAAATAATAAAGCTTTCAGCAGCGTTACAAAACTCCATCACCAGAGGGCTACAGGAAATCCACAATATAATTTCGTCTGCTAAACATTGGTGTATCCATAACCATAATCTGAGAGTAGAATAACTCGCATTTGTTGGGCAAATTTAGTGGAAAATGGCGGATAAAGCAGGTAAAGGCATCCCAGTTTTACCTGAAGCAGAGGCAGCAGCCGCTCGAGCAAACCTAAGAAATGCGTTAAAAGCTGAATTTCGCAAGCAAGTAACTCATCCCTACGTCCACAATGAACCTGGCATCATCGTAAGGCTTTGAAAACTCTATTTTTGCACTTGGTCAAATCTAAACCTCAATATCATTGCAGTTCGATCCAGCGATCCAGCGATTCTCATCCATGAAGGTTTCAAATGTTGATTTTTTCAGAGTTACACCAAAAACAACCCAATATGGTCTTGTGCCGCTGGTTGGGTTAATCCTTGGATTTGCCTGGATTTTTCAGACAAAACGAGTAATATATTTTATTTAAATGTCTAATTCCGTTTATATAACATTTGGTTTGTTTTCAGAATGAGCACGAAACCAAACTAAGAACAGGTCAGGTGTCTTATGCTGACAGGATGTTTAAGTTTAATTAGTTCAAATAAGCTCACACTAGTACCTAGTAATTGCTAAAGAAGCCTATTTGATCTTAGTCCTGTTTAATTTCTGTACTGCATCCAATGTAATAAATGGGAGTGAGATGTATGAAGCCTCTTGTTCTCTTTTTAGTAGGGACATAGAAAAAAAAATTCTTTAAAAATCTTTGTAGAAACTAATCTTATAGTCTGGTGGTGGAAGCAGATAACATCTCAGTGTGGCAAAGTTAAAGTTCAATAAGATAGCTTAGCAATTACTGAACGCAAAAAAAAAATCATTCAAACTTCTTGACCCCATAATATAAATGGACTGAATATATCTAAATAACACCCTATAACTGTGGAGCCATAGCAAATCAATCTTATTATGTTAAATCTAGTCTACATATGTACATCCGTTCTGTCGTTTTCGAATCAAGTTCATGTTAAAAATAGCTATGTGTGATTTTAAAAAAACTACAATTTAACTTTTCTATTGCTCCATGCCTTAAAAAGCTTCATCGTATTTTCTGGGTAGAAAATTATGCCGAAAAGGGGGGGGGGGTTGATAAAAGTGGGTTTCGTTCTGTAAGTAACGTTTTTGCTTCGAACTATCGAAAAATTCAACAGTGTAAGCATGGTGTAAGCAAGAATTTTTCCAAATCTATTCCTTCTGCTGAAGACAGCAAGTCTCGTTATATGAACGATGCGGAACATTCTTCTACTTTCTAAGAAAAATGAATGCAATTATAACGATCTGCTATAAGGATAAAAAGTAAATCGTTTGCATTAATGTAAAGAATATTAAAATAAAAAAGAAGAATAATAATACAAACCACAATTGGAATAGCAAATTTTGGGATTTTTAGCCGAACACCATTTGTCAAATTAGGTGTACCCTCTCTCAACTTCAGCGGAATTTGCAGCGCTATATTTCTAATCAATTAAGGAAGAGGGGGAGGGGAGGAATCGTGGCTCGTACGCATTGAAATAGTCACCAAAATCAAAGACAAAAATTATGGTTAAAACGATAAATCAATGCGATGGAAGGAAAAAAAAGTAAATTTTACGAGTTGATGGGATTCCCTAGTAATAATGCCCAACCATTAATTGTTCCATATGGGATCGGCTATTCATAGAAGCTGAAGAACAATAATAGCGCTTCAAAAATGTTTCTTCTCGTTTCTCCTTTCCGATTGGATGGCTTTACTTTGCATCGACTGCAAGTTGTTATCAACCCCTACACCCTTATGATCACGGCGAGGGTTCAGTTCAGACGTTACCGTAAAATGATTTGCGGCTGTTGCGAAAGAAAAAAAGAAATGTCTACAAAGATTTTACGAGGTGAAAATTCACATGAGAAAAAAGTAAAACAAAATAAAACTTCTTGCGAAAGACGGATAGGAATGAAAAAATGCTGGCTCAGTTGGTTGCTCCAAATGCACGTGTCGGTCTGTTTATCTTATCATGTAGCTATTTCCGGTTGCTGGGGAGTGAAAGGCTATTAGAGCTGAAACCCCAATTTGACCATTACGTTGAGTTTTGTTATCCCCGACTAATTTCTTCAGTATCTATGATGGTTAAAAAAAAATTTGTTTATCTCGTTTTAATTTTTTTAATATCCAAAAAGCATTCAAAAAATTCCGATAGATGGCAGCCAGCACTGAATTAATTGAGGAATTTTAACCTTTTGGAGCCTCTCGCGTGCTCGAAAAAAAGCACACAAAAACTGTGGCGGGACTGGCGGCACAGTTATCATCTGGAAATAAGAGGTGGCTATAGTTGAAAGTTGTTTTTTCGTCCCCATCAGCCCGATTTTACTGTCAAGTCCCGACCGGTGCAGTCAAGTACTTTTCGTGCTCCCTTTTACCTATTCACTTTCTTCCATTATCTACTTATCTTGGTTCCACTGGACCATTTCCACTTGTTCCTTCTCTCCCCTAACTTGAAAAGCAGTTTATTTCAAACCAAGTAAGTTCGTTTTGCATTTTAGTTGGTTGTGTTTATTCGTTTGTTTTTGTTGTTTTGTTTTGTTTTTCTTTTTAAAAATGTGCATTTTTAGTATTTGTGACTCACCGTGAAAATGGCGATAAAATGTTCTGGCACTGTTTGTGATCGCCATCTGTCAAAGCTGCAGATGTTCGTCACAGTTGTGTGTTTTATTTTTTAATGTTTATTTTTATTATTATTATTATTTTTTTTTTTTCGTTCGAGTGTTCGATTTTATTCTTCGTTTGTTCAACTGAATACTACCTAATTCGTCAAGTACGTAGTGGCCTAACTAAATATTTCGTTCGTTGGTGTCAGTGTGTGTTAGTTAAGTTGCGATTCGTAAACCGGATTCAGACACATTCATCTTTTACCATCCAATTGATAAGACGTGTCCCAACAAGCTACCGGCCGGCTTACTTATCTTATGAATTATGTCGTTTATCTTGACATAATAATATCACTTTATCTAAGAAAAATGACAAAGCTCGGACTATGTTTGAGCGTCTAGTGTTTGAAGCTTTTAGTTGTTAACAGAAGTTAAACCTTAGAATGATTTTTAATCGAAATTAGCATCCACAGTCACGTCAAACAATCAACTTTCCACCGGTAACCTGTTAGGTAACAACGGTCGTGTTTTGTGTACTGCATATCTAGTTGACGTGACACGGGAGCCCGATGAACTCCACCTTTTCACTGTTGATCTCATAGGAAAGTTTCACCTGGGATTATTGGCCTTTGTCACTACCAGCTTTTTTTTTTTTTTACTATCACGCCCTGTAAACAGCCAAGGCAACTTTCCCGTTTATTTACTGTGCATTATCTTTTTTTTTTTTTTTTTCTTGAGGTGAAGGGAATCGTGCATAGAACGTCAAAGTCACAATGAGTCTGGTACTGTTTTCTTATCTGATACAGCTTGATCTCTCCAGTCAACAAGCATTGCGACACCCAGTAAAAAGGGATCGAGATAGATCACTCCACGGACGAGCCTTTTTTTTTTTCATTTTTTTTTTCGTTTTCAAAGAAATAAGGGAGAAAAAAATGTTTGTTTTCGGCGAACAAGGGTATGCTTGACGTCGATATAAAAAAAAAAAAAAACAAAAAAAAACAGGTTCCTTTTATTTCTCTAGACCTTCTGAAAAAGAGTAGAAAAGACTAAAAAATAACCGTGACCATGGGTTCGTTTCTGAAGCGAAGCGCATCTCAGACTAGAAATTAAGAAAGAAAAAAAAAAAAAAACGGAAAACAAAAATAAACTCATTTGCATTGAAAGGGATGACGTCTATGGTGTGCAACTACGATTGATTATTCATTTTTCAAGCTGGCCGCGCCTGCATCGTGAAATCTCTACTGGTTCAATGGAGCAAAGTCGATTTCTTTGGTTGTTATTTTTACTGCCTGTGCGTATCAGCCACTCGACCATCCGCCCTCCTATTTTATCATTCGTGAAATTCCCAGCTATGCCTTCCCTGTGCTATTCTTTAAATATTTATATAAACTGTACATATAAAAAAAAAAGGCCTGTCTTTTAAAAGTTCCTCTACTGGAACTCTTCAGATCCGTGTTGAAGCAGTGATTCATTAACCTCTATTTTAAGGTACACGCAGCAGTCAGCATCCGCCTTAATTCGTTCAGTGGGCGAGTGCGTGCGTGCGTGCGTACGTTTACCCGTAGAAAGAACGCCCTCCCCCTCCCCCCCTCCCCCCTTGCATCCTGGGTGTTGTTGTTGCTTCAACACTTACCCCGCCTTTCCAATAGCATCTTCCAAACTTGAATAACAATAAGGAAGGCAGCGTAGATGGGAAAACAAGGTCCTACTATGGCGAGCTTTTGGCTTATGATTTGAGTCCATTTTCCTCGAAGTCTAGAAATCATTAGTCGCATATTCTCAACGTGACCCCGACATTTTTTTTTATTTATTTTTGTTTTTATTTTTTCATTTTTTATTAATTTTGTGTTTTTTGTAATGAACCATTGCCTTGAGCGACATTTACGACTGATGATTCTATCAGTTCAGTTCCGGTCGCTGTGAAGTAAAGCTTAGCAATGAAAAAGTTCATGCTCTGATTGTTTTAACACGTTTCGCTGAGTGGTCTACCATTCGCCAACATTTTATACCATGCATGAACAAAATTTGAGAATTAACAAGTGCTATCTGATTTCATACGCTAGGAGAACGGCCATTATCTACCGTCGTCATCGTGGCCCCTCCTTCCAGCCTGAGAGAACAGCACCATGGAGAAAGATTTGCACGTGCGGGACCGGGTAGGAGTCCAGGATTTTGTTCTGTTGGAGAACCACACGTCTGAGGAGGATTTCATAGAAAATTTGCAGAAACGATCGAAAGAAGAGCTTATTTATGTATGATACATTTTTTTTTCTCTCTCTCTTAGACTTTTAGTGGTAATTTCAAATCGAGGCTGAATTATTCTTTTCATTACTAACAGACATACATTGGATCAGTGTTGGTTTCCGTTAATCCGTACAAGAACCTCCCCATCTACGGATCAGACTATGTCGAAAAGTATCGCAATGTCAATTTCTACGAGCTGCCACCACACGTGTAAGAGAAATCTTACCCTCGAGCAAATAGCCTAAAGCCTTTTCACCTTATACCTTTTATTTGCGCTGCAGATTTGCCCTGACGGACACGGCGCTGCGGTCTCTGCGCGGAGAGCTCATCAATCAGTGCATCCTCATTTCAGGTTCATTGCGATGAGTTTAACAGTTGCATTTCCCTTTGTACGGATTGTTAGTAATTTTGTTGCCGTTGTTGCTTTTCTTGCTGGCGGCCACCAGGTGAATCTGGGGCGGGAAAAACTGAGGCATCCAAAAAAGTGTTGCAGTTCATTGCGGCCACAACGCGTAAGAAGGCGAGCCTTGAGACGGTAAAAGACAAATTGCTGCAATCCAACCCGGTTTTGGAGGCCTTCGGTAACGCTAAAACCAATCGCAATGATAACTCGTCCCGATTCGGCAAATACATGGACGTCGAGTTCGATTTCACCGTAAAATAAATTTTCTTAAAAACGAGTTTCAGCAGGAGAAAGTCGTACCTGAGAGCGCCGCTTGTTTCATTTCGTGCAGGGCGACCCCACCGGTGGACACATCATCAACTACCTGCTGGAAAAGTCACGTGTCGTATTCCAGGCTAAAGGCGAACGCAACTTCCATATATTTTACCAACTGCTGGCTGGAGCTGACGACGACCTTTTGGAGAAGCTATTTCTCAAGAGGGACCCTGATCTCTACGTTTACCTTAAACAGGTTTGCCATACGCTGCGCTAGTACAATGCACAATGATGGATGGATACCTTTGATTCGATGGGTCTACTGTTTTTTGATCGCAGGGCGAAAGTTCACGATTGAGTGGAGTTGACGACGCGCAGAACTTTAAAATCGTAAGGGGTGCTCTGCACGTCATGGAAATTGGAGACGAAGAACAAGAAGCACTTTTCCATCTTTTGTCGGTCATCATCCATCTTGGTAACGTCGAGTATGCCAGCGGAGAAGGTGGTCGAGCAAGCATCAGCAATCCTGCTTTGGTTTCTACTATCGCAAAGGTGTGTATCAAATTATCGTATTGTTGTTTTGTTTGGAAAGAACGAAAGAAAAAAAAAAAAAACCAGTATTCTAAAATTGGGGCGTCTTGAAAATAAAAAATTGCTTTTCTATATTATGCATTAGCTTCTCGGATGCCCGGAAGATAAGCTGGTGAAAGCTTTGCTGAACCGTACAATTGAAGCACGCGATGACGTTGTGGTATCGCCAATGGGGCGCGATGAAGCTGTTAAAGCGCGCGACGCTTTGTCCAAATCCGTTTACGAGCGCATGTTTAACTGGCTCGTCCAGCGACTTAATCGCTCGCTGCAATCGGGTGCCGAGGTCAAGAAGAAAATCGTACTCGGCATTTTGGACATTTACGGCTTTGAAATCTTCCAGTCCAACAGTTTCGAACAGCTCTGCATTAATTACTGCAACGAGAAGCTTCAACAACTGTTCATCGAATTGACGCTCAAATCCGAACAAGATGAATATCGCCGCGAGGGCATTGCTTGGGAACCCGTCGCCTATTTCGATAACAAGATCATCTGTGACCTTATCGAGGAGAAGCACAAGGGTATGATACAGTCGTTGCCAGTACATCAAAATGCATTCTTAAAACCTGTTTCTTTTCGTTCATCCAGGTATCATTTCTATCATGGACGAAGAATGTCTGGTGCCGGGCGAAGCCAACGACAAAACATTTCTTAATAAGATGGACAAGCTGCTGAGCGAACACCCGCACTACGTCAGCCATGCGAAAGGTGACACCAAAACGAAGAAAACGATCGAACGTGAAGAATTCCGTCTAGTCCACTATGCTGGCGAGGTCACGTACAACGTCAATGGCTTCCTGGAAAAAAACAGCGACCTGTTGTATCGTGATTTGAAGGAAGCCATGATTTCGTCTTCCAATAGGATCACCAAAGATGTACATGTCACGATATTTGTTTTCTACGTAGCCTAATTCCTTTTCTTATTTGATTGAATTTGATTTTTTTCTTTTTTTTTCTTTTTCTTTCCCGTCAGATGTTCACGGGAAGCGAACTGAGTCGAAAGAAGCGTCCAGATACGGCCGCGTCACAATTCAAGACCAGTTTGGCCCAGCTGGTGGACATTTTGGTTAGTAAAGAGCCGTCGTATATTCGATGCATCAAACCCAATGACGTTCAGAAACCTGGACTGTTCGAGAAGGCCATCGTCACGCATCAAGTATGTATGACTTTGATGACACATTTTAAAAAGGAATTTCATTTCAAACTTCCAAATTTCATTAGGTGAAATATTTGGGTTTGATGGAGAATTTGAGAGTCCGTCGAGCTGGTTTCGCATACCGTCGACCTTACGAAGGCTTCTTGAATCGCTACAAAAGCCTGTGTCCGGAAACTTGGCCGCATCCGAAAGGCGATGCCAAAAGCTCCGTTCAGACACTCGTCAATCATCTGAAGGTGAAAGCAAAGTTTTCCCCAAATGAAGGCATTATAAGCCATTCTCAATACTGATACAATTCAATGTTTGAAACGCAGTATGGAAAAGATGATTATCGCATGGGTCTGACCAAGATATTCATCAGGCTGCCCAAGACTCTGTTTGAAACTGAAGACGCATTTCAGAAGCGCAAGAACGAGTTGGCTAGCAAAATTCAGGCCAAATACAAGGGCATCCTGCAGCGACGCAAGTACCTGGCTATTCGCGCTCGCATCATCATCGTGCAAGTAAACTTATTGGCGAAAAGAAATTGAGAACTTTGTTTTTTTGTTTTTTTTATTAAAACGATTTGAATTTTACATTTTAAGTCGCTGGTTCGTCGTTTCTTGGCTAAACGTCTAGCTGCCAAACGCCGATCGGCTGTAGCCGTGATTCGTCGATTCATTGTTGGCTTCATGAAGCGTAACGAGCCGATGGGAAGCGACAACGAAAAATTCCTCGGGTTTGTCCGTCACCAGTACCTGTTGCGTTTGGCTAAACAGCTTCCTCAATCAATTATGGACAAGTCCTGGCCCGACGCCCCTGCCAGTTGCCAAGAGGTTTTTGGCATTTGTCTCACTTGCTGGAAACCGCGAAAATACGTTTGATGTTTCTTTTAATGCAGGCCAATAATATACTGAGGGCCATGTACATGCAATGGATGATGGGACGTTACTGCAAGAGCCTTTCGCCTTCGCGTCGGCATCAATTTGAAATGAAAGTGTTGGCTGAAGCGGTATTTAAAAGTAAATTGTGCAACTCCCCCCCCTAGTGTTTGCAGTTGTATTCAAATGATTCATTATTATCTTTTTGCTTGACTGTAGATAACAAAAAGAGTTACGGTGCCAGTGTCACCAAGTGGTTCGTCGATAGCCGATTGTCCAACGAACAAAAAGAACTTTTCCGCTCTAATTTTGAAGCCAATGTCAAATCCCAAGGCGAGACTATTTTGGTATGCTTTTATGCTTTTACACTTTATTCGTCGCCTTTTTTCTCGTCGGTTACACTTGATGGGTCATTTTTTATTATTATGATTTTTTTTTCAATTGGGTTTTCTTTAGTACTCGGCTCCAGTTACGAAATTTGACCGTCATGGCTATAAGGCTCGCGAGCGTTTCCTAGCACTCACCAAAGCAGCTGTCTATTTACTAGATGCCAAAGACTGTAAAGTCAAACACCGCTTGACATTCAACGATATCACTGGCATAACGGTGACCAACAGTCAGGATAATTTGATCGTGGTGCGAATCCCCGAAGACGATAAAAAAGACAAAGGGGACCTGATCCTCGAATGCAACTACCTGATTGTAAGTCAACGAATCTTGTTTATTTTCAAGTAATTGTTTATTTTCACGTGCTTGTGCATAAACTGGATACACATTTTTTTTTTTTTTTTAAGGAAACGCTTACCTGGATTGTGGATACCTGCAAAAAACGCGACATAATTCGATTTGAATCCGCAACTTCGTAATGATCCACTTTCACTAATTAATCGACTTTTACAATTGCAATTATTCATTTTCTACAATTTATGTATTGTTTTTTTTTTGTTTTTTCCTTAAAGGCTGACGCATCACATTGCCAAGGGTAAGCCTGGTACTATTGAAATCACCCGAGGTGGAGAAATAACGGGCATTTCTAAGGGTAAAAATGGTCATCTGATGGTGGTAAGTTGCCAACAACCGCTAAAACGTTTATCTTCTCTCAATAAAAATTTTATTTTTTTTGGTTTGTTATCTCACGCTTTAGGCTGCTACATAAAAGTCGAAGCATAAACGTAACCGTTTAGCGGTGAGACGGGCAATTCACAAGCGACAGTTCAGATAAAAAGAAGACATTCCTTTAATTTTTTTTTTCTTTTTCTTTTCCGTAATTCATTTTTGTTGATTACTATTTTTGAGAGATGACAAGCAAAACGACTCGGAGCACCGACAACAAGTGCCCTTATTCGATTTGGTCAACTATTTACAAATTATAATCGATAATAGTGATTTGGAATTCCAGCAGCTAGTCTCGTAAACATGGTATACAAATGATATAGCACAAAAAATCCTAAAACATATTATTTGATTAGATTGTTTACGAAGGGGAAAATTATTGAACTTACTATGTTGAATTTATGTGCATTTGGAAATCGATAACATGAAAACTTTATCAATTGAGACGATATTTTTGTTTTTTCTTTGTTTGATCTCAAGGTAGAGTAACATTCACACAAATACAGACCTTCCATAATTTGGCAACTCATTATTCGGTTGAAGATTCCTTACATTGAAGTTTGACGGCCAGAAATTCTGATTACAATTTAGATGCGGATCGCAACGATGACGCAACAAGTAACCGATTAACTAGAGTGAATCATCTATTTGTGTACTCACGACATCTGAGGAAGCCAGAAGTTAATGCTCCATTCAGGTTTCACAGCATGAATGAAACGAGATGAAGTGTTTCGATGCGCAGCAATTCAAGACCATACTGGGATGTTTTGAAACTCTCAGCAAGTCAGGTGTTTGGGTTTTTTTTTTTAAATGAAGTGTTCAAGGTTAAGCAAATTGCGTGGTGGCATCAAGACAAATGCGGGCGTTGTTTAGCAATGAGAGAATAAGCAGAAAAATCACGAATATTCAGGATACAATCAATATTGTTGGTTGAATGGGAAAAGCCATTTAATTATTAGTCTGATAAGTTTTAAAATTATGCATTTTCTTTATATTTAAATGTGGATAAATAAACTGAATGAATTTCCCAAGCAAAAATTTATATTGCCATCAATCAATTTGCTTTATTTTCGTTTTGATTTGTCGAATTCTTGTAGGTCCTTTGAAGCGAAAAATTATAAAGATTATACATTATCATTTAACTTATTTTCATTAGCGTTGTGAAGGATAATTGAAAGTGTCTAATCATATAAAAAGTGAATGCTATTTATATTAAGGGGAGTGAGGAACGATTTTTTGCTGTGTGAACTTTACACCTTCGATGCATTTTGTTTCGTGATATTTTCAGTTGCTTGAATTTGGAAAATCTTTCCATAGATGGAATCACTCAGATTATTTGTAGCTGCCAACGCCAAAATAAGACAGTCGTGTCGTGAGGAGCATGTTAAAAATGCAATCTTTTACTGATCTTCCCCTAAGGTGAGACTTTGCATAAAGTCTCCGCCCTACAAAAAGGAGGAAATGCAGCAACAAGTAATAATACGTGACCCCTGTCTTATTTTATTTTTTTGTGTAAACCTGGAACATTTCAATTTGATCAACAACATAAAAAAAAAAAAAAAGAACAGTTAAGCTGGGCTCTACGACTGTTCTGTGGGTATTCGTCCAGCTATACCGGCTGAAAGCGCATGTTCAGCAATGAAGCTCTTGACTGTAGCGATACCTTTCCTAGCATCATTTTTTATTCAGGTAAGAAAACTTTGCTTATCCCAAAAAGCTATACGCACTTGTTGCAAAATAGCTGCTATCGTTTATTTAAAAATTCTCATCGAGCTTTTTACTTGGTTTTCATGAATACCAAATACAGATTGAACAAGTAATATGCCATGGGCGTTTAATGAATCCGCCATCAAGAAACGCAATGTGGAGATTCGGTTTCCCCAATCCAGTCGACGTAAAAGACAATGAGCTTTGGTGCGGGGGAGTCAAGGGTAATAACACACCTTTTTTTTAGCAACAAGAGGGATCATTTATAAAATTTCCTTCAATGTTACAGTGCTATGGGATGTCAATGGTGGCAAGTGCGGTGTTTGCGGAGATCCGTGGAACGAGCCTCAACCCCGCCCTCACGAAATTGGGGGTTACTTTGCAAACGGCCTGCTAGGACGGCGCTACACTCCGGGACAGGTAATCGACATAGAAATTGAGCTCACTTCGAATCACAAAGGGCACTTCGAATTGCGACTTTGTCCATTGCTCGGATATCTAACTGCAAACAATGAAACAGACGATTGCTTCGAAAAGTATTAATCATCGTATCAGCACGTTTTTTTCCTTTATGAATTTTAATACCAACCATATGGCAGGTACCCACTGTATTTAGAAGGCCAATCCACGTATAAATTCCTGATTCCAGATGATTCGGAGAGACACGTAGTTTTCAAGTATCGCGTTAAACTGCCTAACCAAGTCACTTGTACACATTGCATAATCCAGTGGATTCACTATGCCAGTATACATTTTTTTAAAGGGTCGTTTTCCCGTTAGCTGTTAGCATTTTTGTTCACGTATAGGCCACATTAACGGGACCTGCGATGACGGAACTGTAAACATTGGATGTGGAAAACAGGAAATTTATCGGAACTGTGCGGATGTAGTCATCATCAGCAACACAGGGGGCTTTGAACCATTTGGACTTATTCCAACTATTCCGACAAGCCAAAACGTTAATCCATATGCCATTAGATTATGGAACAATAACGCTCATCATGGCACGCACACCGAGGAAACTTTAGTTGTCCGGTACAACCACTTTTAATCCTTTCAATATTTCAACGACACAGAAAATTAATTCAGTTGCACCTTAAAAATGCACAGCTCCCAGTCCTGTACTGCAGTTGGAAAATACCGAGGGATCAATTACTTCGATTCCTGGTGCATGACTAGCTGTATGAAGTACCCGCCCACTTGTCCGGAACACGCTTGTCAGTGCATGTAAGATTGTCCCCTTAACCATCTTTATGGTAGAGAAAATACTCTTTTATTCCAAATACGAAGTATCGTGTTGAATTATATTTTGCAGAGTAAGCTGTGCCCCAAAGGAAGAACTGCTAAAAAGCGAACGAGTATCAGAGGAATCTTTTTGTCAGCACGATTGCTTGCTATCGCCCTTTAGCGAGCGATGTTCTCGATTGTGCACATGTTCTTAGGAGAATCGAGTTTGCTGACTGGAGGAGATGAAAAGTCAAATTAACGTCTACTTTGACGCAACCATCGATTACCTTAGTGGATTAGTTCTACTATGTCGTAAAAATTGTAACCTGAAAATTTGCAGTGGAACACTGTTTCCAGTTGGACGAAAGACGTACCTAAATGGCACTATTTTGCTATTGTTTAAAATAAACGATTTTTAGTGTCTATAAGTAAGGGAAAATTCAAATTCAGTTAAAATAGAACACGAAAAACAATCACCCGTTTTTTTTATCTCTTTGAATTTAAAATGCCATATTGCACTCGAATCTTGAAACTGTTTTTTTTTTCTGGAGGAAACTGTACACTTGTATACAGTGTACAGCCCCATGCCATGCAACGTTTGTATCTCATGGATTATAAGAAGAGTACTTCTTCAGTCGGTATTCCGATGAAAATACGAGCAATCAAATAAAGCAGTTTACGCGCATTCTCCTAAGTGACTATCCCAAGCAATAAAAAATAATAATAACGATAATAAAATGCAACACCCAAATGAAATAGCTAACTCTTTGCCAAAAAGTGTTGCGGCAAACAAAGAAGTACAATAAGGTTTCTGTGATGATACACTCGACGTGCATGTGCGAAGCGTCACAGAGAGAGAGAGGTGAGGGTGATGATGATTGAAGATGAAAAGATGGATTAAGTTGATGGACTTAACGATGTATTTCCAAAAACAGGCTTAAAACAAAGGACTTACGTGACTTACGGACTCAACGGATAAAACTGAACTAGGCTACTTCAAAAAAGGCAACTGACTTTCACAGATTACATTAGGTAGGCCCTTGCCTTCCATGAACCTGCCCTTTGAGGGGAGAACTGTAAGTGGCAGCAAAAAACATAAGAGACTGTGTTTACAAAGAAAACAAAACGTAAACGAGATCTTCTTTGCTGGGGTGTTTCCATTTGGAGAATTTCCGACGTTGTTGTTGTTAATTTTCCTTGGGGGGAAGAACTCCTCGGTAGGCACACCTCGGTCCACATAGTATCTGATGATGATCAGATACCTTGCATAGCGAGCAGTAACGCGGGTGTGGGCAATCGATCAGCTTAGTGTGCCCGGCAACTGCCACCGGCAAAAAACAACCGAAACATCGGTGCTGCTTGAAAAGAAGTTCAAGCCGGTCCTGGTTAGTGAAGGTCATGAACTCCTCACATTCGGCAATCAACCGACCACACCCAGATGTGCCTTCCGGTTTCCCAACGTGTTGCTTGAGAAAACAAGGTAGTACTGGCGTGTGGTTAGGCACCACATATTTCGGTCTATCCGATAGGGTGACGGATGCAGAGACGGGTTTTTCCTTTGCCATCTCTCGAGCTTGGTGGAGAAGAGATCTAATGTAGCCACTCATTAAAGTCTCTCTACCTGAACTGAAGTGAACGTGTACGTTAACAAGATCCTGTGTCACGTTGTCGATTTCTTCGTTCAGGTTCACGATCGTTTTATGAGCGCACACAACCTCAATTGCCGAATTCCTAGCACTTAAAGCTTGATTTAGGCGATCGCGAAGATTAGCCACACACTCTTCTTCCCTCTCATGAGACTCTTTTAGTTTATTTTTCATTGTGGCAGAGGATGGAGGCGGATATTCTGCCATTTTCTAAAGTGCACGTAGATAAGTTATCTTGCGAGTGTTCACAGTTCACGTGTTTTGTCAAATGACTGTCGTCTACTGACCTTGAAGGCTAAACAGTTTCTCATCACCCAGCATTAGCATGGTGTACAAGGGAGGTGGAGCAACTCTTCAGTTAAAAGGGGTATCTCCAGAGATAAGGAGATGGCTCACTCCACGTAAAGCCCAGCAGTCGACATTTTCCCTCCTCCCCCTCTCTAGCAAACGAATTCGACTGCGCTGCTCCTTTCGGCCAGCTCCGG
Source organism: Daphnia magna (assembly GCF_020631705.1). NCBI lineage: Eukaryota > Metazoa > Arthropoda > Branchiopoda > Diplostraca > Daphniidae > Daphnia > Daphnia magna. The sequence continues at coordinate 86,890 of NW_025533144.1, read as the reverse complement.
AATCATGGCTGTACTTGGCGGTAAGGATTTCCCAGTAGCGCTCCCCCTTCACGTTTTAAACCATACCGTCCTTACCGCCAAGTACAGCCATGATTCCGGAGCTGGCCGAAAGGAGCAGCGCAGTCGAATTCGTCTGCTAGACGATTGATATAATAGGCTACATTACCACATAAATCCTAAATGCCTTTATGAACTATACACATGGAGTGAAATGCGATCGATGGGATTTGACAGCATAAAGTCATAACAGGATCATGTAGCAAAGATGATAGATAGGTGAAATAGTTTTCCCTTTTCTTCTGAAACAAACAAAGTTGATCAAATCCGCTCTGCAAAAGATAATTTTACCTCCTCCGAAAATCGTTTTCATCAATTGTTTCTTTTTCTATCGCTCTCTGCCATTCTTGTTTCCAAAATAAACAGAGTTCGAAGAGTAAAAAAGAAAGAAAAAGAAACAAGTGTGTAAACACGGAGATCTCAAGAAGCTCAAAGATGCCTCCTACTAGGATATAAACAGAATCCATTTGAAATAAGCTATATAGCAAGCCAGTCCATAGCGAACGAAGTAAAAAGCGGAAGATTAATAAAATAATATAATCTTTCATTCATGAAAAGAAATTTTTAAACTAATTTTATTATTTTTTCTAGTCATATATCACACCGTACTCCCCAAACCAACTCGCTATTTCAAATTATGCGCCTTGAATACAGCGTTGCCGGTACGAAATAATGATTGAAAGTTCTTGAAATTCCGTTACACACCGACGTCTGATGCCCCCAAGGCCTCAGATTATGACGTCTGTCTGTCGGAAATTAAATACAGTTTATTTCCCTCTATTTTTTAAAGTACAAATTAGATTTTCTAAACAACTTTGAAAAATTTACCCTTTTATTAATTTTTAAGATGATCTGTTTATATTTAAGTCCCTAAATTTGACGTCTGTCATGCGGGAATGTTGATCAGCATGACAGTGACTTACTTCTTAGAGATAATTCATATTTGCTAAATTAAGTTTAATTTTTTACCCTTCACGCCGACTTCGTGATCGCGTCACGTTTGAACGCCCCGGCCGCCAGTCGACAGACGTGGCTTTTCTTGCATCTGACAAACCCCCTAACCCTATTTTACCCCTAAACCTTTTCCTAATGAAAAAGCATCTTTTTGTCGCTGAGCTCCCAGACTATAAGGGTAACAACAGGAAATCATCTTTGAATTAAATTACTTCAGAGTTGGAAAATTAAACATTTTGAATTTAAAAATTTCGATTGAAATCACATTTAGTCAACCACATTGATGAATGACGAGACAAGTTTGAGTGACAAGATTTAGACAGTTTTTAGAAGAGGAAAACAAAATTAGTTGTGTCTCGTTTTTACTTGGTTACGTGAGATGCAAGAGTAGGGGAGACCGGGGCTGCTTGGACTTTGGGGTCGAATGGTTTTTTTATGTTATTTAAAAACCAGTTGTAAAAAATTTTTTTTTTGCACTTGCTTATTGCAAATGCCAAAAAACTTTGGGGGGGGGGGATCAATTTTCGTTAGTTAAAACCCCTTTGTTGTTTAGTAAGAACAAAATTTAAAAACGATAATTTAGCAAAAAAGCAGATTTATGTAACTTTTTACACGTTAAGCGATATATTTTTTTAGAATTTAGTACTAAAATACAAAACATAATTTTTTAAAATTGTATAGTAAAAGAAGGACAGATTATTTTATTCAAAACAAACGAGGGTCCATTCAACCCCACTATTTTCGGGTTTTCCAAGAATGGGGGTTTGCACTATAATTTTTTTATCTCCACCAATTTTAAACCAATGAAAATAAAAAAAATTCAGGAGATTGAAAACATAGTTGTCTATCACTAACAACAGAAATATTTCAGGTATCGTTAGTAAAAAACCGAGATATGATGATAAAAAAAAAGTACTTATCAGCCCCGGTCTCCCCTATATAAAATACTTAACAAGGCAAAATTGCCATTGAAAAGAATCTAATCCAGAAATGACAGCATTAGAAAGGTCGCCATACCACTTACAACCTTTTGTGCACTTTCAAAATAAGCAGAGTTTCAAACAACTCGTCTGATAACCGATTTCTTCTAATAGTCAAAACTAAGGGACCAGGGGCCGTATTCTAGCCTTGACTTAAGCACGGAATTTTTTCTTAACTTACTGTTTTTTTCTTAAAAATCCAATTTATGCTTGGATTTACCTAAAACCGTATTCTAGCTTTTCTCAACTCACCTTTTTTTCTTAAGAAATATTTTGAACTTGTCTTTTTAAACTTAAGATAGCAAATTTTTGTAAGCCAACTATTAGTTTATTTACAGCGGTTATTTTCTTAAAATTCCGTGCTAAGGCTAATGCTTACAGCTATTGTTGTCCTAGTTTTCAGTATTTTCACGTGTCATTGTTTTGATTATCAAGTAACAACATCTAGTGGTCTAGTGAGAATTTAAGTGAAGATGAATAACATCGACGAGTTCGAACGTCACCTTGATGTTTTGAACGAAGTTTTAAATAGTGACAATGACAGTGATGCGAATGAGGAAGACTTGTATGAAAAACGAATAGAAGTGAGAAGGAGAATGGTTCCGTTTTATCGCCAACGTGCTGATATTTTTGATCTATTTGACGATAATCAAATTTACAAAGTATTTAGATTCGATAAAGCTTCTATTTGGTATATCGAAGGTATTCTCTATTTCATATTATAAGTAGTCTTAAGCTACTACAACATTTCCATGTGTATTAACTGTTGCATTGGCTGATTAACCATAGGACTCATTTCCAACAAATTGGGACGCAAGTTGTTTGGTAAAAGATGTTTGTTACCTATTGAACAAATACTTGTATCCCTTCAATTTTATGCCAATGGCACGTTCCAATCAACTGTGGGAAATGTGTTGAAGATAAGTCAGCCATCGGTGTCAAGATGTGTAAGAGATGTTTCAAATGCTCTGTGTGAAATATCTTCCGATCACATATTCTTTCCTGCAAATCTCTTAGAGGTAATAAGTCATTGTTGACAACTATAAGTGAAAAGTTAACATTATATTAATAATAATTAATTACAGATTCAACGAGGCTTTACTGAGATAGCAAATCTTAGAGGTGTAGTAGGGAGTGTTGATGGCACTCACATAAGAATTGCTAGGCCCCATCTCCATGAAGAGATCTACGTTAACCGAAAAGGTTACCATTCAATCAATGTGCAAGTGAGATAAATACAAAAAAAAAGTTTATTTCAACACGATACAATTACTAACACATTCATTGTACCACCTTTTAGGGGATTTGTGACGCACAGTGCAATTTTTTAAGTGTAAGTGCCTCAAAGCCAGGCAGTAGTCACGATGCAAATGTGTTTGCAGATAGTGTGATTGGCCGGGCTTTCAAAAACAACGAGTTTGGCCAATCTTATCTCTTAGGCGATAGTGGCTATGCCTGTACTCCGTTTCTTCTAACGCCATACTCTCAACCCCCAAGGAAGAGCTGAGGTATATAAGTTTCTCAGCTTTGTTTGATTCTCAAAAAGATTGATGATCCTATTTTACAGTTTTTAAACTAAACCTTGTAGGAACGATTTAATACGGCTCACAAGAATACTCGCAACACCGTTGAACGCATTTTTGGCACAGTTAAACGACGTTTTCACTGTTTACATGGAGAAATTCGCCTTCAACCCGGCCGTACTTGTCGGTAGGCATAATCACTGAAAACTTATTCCACTTACAATTATCCAATTTTTAAATTTCATAGAGTAATTATGGTTTGTTGTTTTTTTCACAACATTGCGCGAAAGAGGAAGCAGCCTGACTTCGATGAAGGGGTAGAAGAAGGAGAATTGTTTGAAATGAGAATCCCTCCCGAAAACAATGACATAAACGAAAATGTCAATCAAGAAAAACTTCGGCTGCGACGTGAAGGATTCGCAAAGCGACGAAGAATAACACTTACTCAATTTACGTATTAAACGTGTTATTGTGTATTAGATTGCATCTTTAGTCTTTCCATACATGATATCGTAGAGATCTTTGGGGATTTCATCGTCTCTCATTGGGTCATCCCTTATTTTACGTGCTGTCATGATGGAATTAAGAACGTCAAATCTATCACGAAGAAGACGTTTTGATGATGACAAATCAGATTTTTCGCATAGTAGACGTTTAGAACGATTAACTGTCTCACGTAAACTACAAGTAGGGGAATTTTCTTTCGGTTTGTTTGACAAGAAACCAACAGTTGTGATGCCTAAAGACGTAGAAGGACGTTTAAGTAATGATGGTGAATTACTTTTACGAATAAGTTCCGTTGACGACTCGGAACGACTGGATGCTGGATTGGCTTCGTAATCATCTTCGTCATTTCCGAACTCTTCGAAAGATTTGCGATTGAAGATTGTCATGGCTATTTCTAATTCGGGATCATCACGATCTATGTTTGATTCAATCTCTACGTGTTCATTATTAGAGCATAAAGAAAGGGGATCATAATCGTGAATACTCGGCGCATCCTTTTCATTGTTGGATCTTCCAAGCTCTTGAGTTGGGTTATTGATAGCAGTTTCAGACTGCACCCCACCCTATTATTTAAAATGCATAATAAAGTTTAGTTGGAACTCTGGTTAGCTATACTATAGAATGATATTTACTGTAATAGAGTGTTGCCTGCAAGGGGGCAGCATTGGTTGGTTTTCCATAGAGTTCATTCAGCATTTTAATATGCAACGGTTTAAGAATTACTTCTGGGCCACCTCCTAATAACAAAATTTTTATACGTCATACCTCAATAACATAAACTCTGCTATAATAGGCTACCTGTCTCACTCAAACTACGATTATACTCAGCAATCTTGGCATTTTTGCTTTGATGTTTTTTTTGCTTTGATGTTACCAAATTTCTTCTTACAAATTTCTTCTTCGTGTCTTTAACATCATGAATTGGTTCATCGTCATCAGGACAGGCTTGTTCTATGGTTCCTTTATTTTTCCTCCACCCTTTTTTGTGTTCCTTGGTAATGCCCGGCCTCAAGGCACCAAGAATAACACCCTAGACCAATTAAAATCAACAATCAAGTTTACATTAAACTAATAAGCAACACAATTATAGCTAAGTTACCTTTCTTGCGATGTACTCATCAACTAAAGTTTCTATTTGGAATGACGACCACGCTTTTTCTTTTATTGCTGGGGCCATTTCAATCTCGTAAGTCGATTACTAGAACAATAAACACAGTTCAAGATACCAAAACTGTCAGTCTTATAACTTTAAAAATACTAACTAGATTCTAGCTCTAGCAGACGCCTTGTAATAATAATAAAGTAAACAGAATCTATTACTGTACGCAATGTCATGAAACGAATATTCTTATTGGTCGCTATAAGGTCCGCCCTCTAAGAAAAAAAAAAATTCTATGCTTGAAAAATCTGATCTTGGAATTTGAACTTATTTTAAGTTTAAAAAAAAAAGTAAGCAAAATTTAAGCTAGAATACGTGTTTATTGAAATAACGAACTTACATTTTTTCGTAACTTACGTGAGCAAATTTTATAAGAAATTTTAGTAAGTTTAAGACCAGAATTTAAGCCAAGGCTAGAATACGGCCCCAGCGCTGAACAACCGTTCGACTGGTGCGCTGTAGGGGAGGCTAGTGTTAAACCGGAGGAAAATGTCTTTAATACGGGGATATTTATGTAGGGAACTTAAGCTTCGATCATTATAATCCAAGAAAAGATCAAGCTCGTTCATTATTGATGTTGCTCTTGAAGGTATTTGTAAGGGGTCTTCCATGTTCTCACAGTGTGCAGTATCTCCTTGAAGATCCAGTTTTCAAGTTCAGCTTCAATTAAAATCCTTACTTTTCTTGCTAGCATTTCGTTTTCTTTGGCTATCCAGTTCAACTTGAACCTTGGGTGGACCGTGGTTCCAATCATAAGAGAATTTCTTTCCACAAGTTGTTTGCATCTAACAATGATCATGGGTTCAACCACTAAATTAGAAAGTTTTGTTATTAATTATTTAAAGAACTGTCGAGCTGTCTTTCAATATGGCCGACAAGCCCACGGGAGATTGCAACTCCATATCCAGTTGAAGCAAGATCCTTGCATTCGGTCATGCCCGACTTTATCTTTTGGAGACAAGGTATAACACAACCGAGATAATTGTTTTTCTCGGATTGCAACACATCTAAGTATTTCACCAGTGGCCCCATAACAGCCAGGTATTCCTTCAAAAGGGTGAGATCGGATTCGTCGAGGACCTCGATCTTTAGTTTCTTCATGACTGTTTTGAGTAGGGCTTGGTCTTGCTGCAATATGCATTCGACGGCGTCGAATTCCTAATTCCATCTAGTCGCTCAAGGTGTTTTTAATTGCCAGTCAAGAAAATGTAAAATGAAGTAAAGAATATCTTGAAAGAGGGAATAAAAATAAATTTTTCAGTGATTTAGTAAGGATACCAAGATATCCATAGATGACTTCAGAAGCTTTAACGCTCCTATTACTCAAATTCCATTGCTTTTAGAGTTTTCCAAAAGTTTGTTCATGAGGTTTTTTTAATACTCCAGAGTGGCAAGTTTCGATAACCTTTCTTATGTCAGTTGTAGCTACCAAATATAGGCTATGTGTATTACAGGGAATGTCTTCACATAACGTGCTTCGGTTGTAGTTGAATTAAAATCCGTTTTCATCGACTTCTTTAGAAATTGAAGATTTTAAGATGCCCACATAACACAATGCAGTCCGTCGGATGTCCGACAGATGTCGGGGTCGGATGTTGAGTTCATCTTTTTGATATCCTCCGGACAGCCTGATATCCGATTTGGATGTCCTATAAATGTAATTTTTTTTGGTTTTGATCGCCCTCAACAGCGCCGTCGGACATTCTAAGGATATCCGAACGGGCTTTCATTTGGCTATAAATATGACATGTATTGGGCCTATAATCTTGAAAAAAATATTAGGCTATATCAGGATTCGAACGCAGGTCTCCCGCACCACAGATAAATATTAATCCACTGTGCCAATCTATATCTATAATTGATATCGTTTTCGAACAATACAATCGAATTGTTGTAAAACACTTGAGTTTTTTTCGATAACAAATCACATACAGGATTTTTAAGAAGTCAAGATGATGTCGAACTTAGGTTAAACCTGAAGTGTATAAATTGCAATTAAACAATTTATGCTAAATATTTTTTGAATTTTAAACTTCAGCATGATTTATTAAGTTTAAAGTAGTTTTTTATTATTTGAAATTATAACCCTATCATAGGTATACTGGTTTTGAATATTATTAAATGCTGAATAATATTTATTTTCTGTAAGTTAATTTCCAATGGCTTCGTTCCCGTAAGCTAAACGGAAAGCCTGTGCAAACAAAATCACGACTTACATATATTTTATTCATTTTTTGTAATATTGTCGCGGGTGAAAAGGGGTAAACATTATCTCCTAACACAAATGATTCACCCGCTCGTTGGACTATGTTGCGAGCGTGGGAATGATTCATCTTAAGTTTATCTGTACTAAAGAAGATACGGAGACATGCGCTCCGGAAAAGGGCGTATATTGTATTTCGGTATAAATACCAGCGTAAAATTCAGTTAAAGGGTAGTTCCCTGGAGTCTTCAGACGCTCTCCGAGTTTGGTATGGTCATCCCTTATTGTTATTAGTTAAAAGTGAATAATTTTCTAGAATTTAAGTCATCACTTGTTGTATTCGTTTGTTCTTGTCCCAATACAACTCGTGTGACAATATATTTTAAAATAAACCATCCGGCAAATAGATAATTACTTCTTATTTTTTTTTAAATTTTTCGTATTAAATGCTGGACTTAAAATAAAAATACGTTCAAGGAAAAATTTTTAACATGGTTAAGTTCTCCCCTTTTGGAAACAAAGAAATTTTGACAATTAATAATGAAACTTAGTGATCGGCCCCAATTAGTTCTAATTGAGTTAACCGCCCCGCACCGATAAAGTGCATTCAGGGTTAAATTGAGGTGCCACTTTTTCAACCGGGGCGGTGCGGGGAAAAGGTTTTAGGTTAACCCGTTGCCACGACGCAATTTTTAAAAATGCTGTTCTTTCGGTTTCAGAGTAAAAATCGGGGCAAGCGGGTAGAACGAGCTATTATCGGGGTTGTTATCGGATCGATCGGGTGAAACAGTCAATCGATAATGTTTTTTGCATTGATGAATCGATTGATTGCAATCCAATTGATTGCAAACCCCGATTGAATTCGGGGAGAAGAATTTTCCACCCTGAGCCCCGCCTCGATGGCCCGAAATGAGAAACCCGATTTGCAAAAAAGTGCCCCGATTGGCTCGAGGATCCTTAAATGAAACCATTGAAAATCTTCTTGGCTGTTGGAAGGAGGTCCGTAGAATATAATTTCTGCACATCCATTGCACTTCCAAGGTGACTAGCCGACGGACATCCCTGGAACTACCCATTGAGTACATGGATATCTAACGGATATTCGGCCATGATTCGGATATCCGACGGCAGAAATGTGCTATATGGGTGTCTTCCACTGAAATATCTATTTCGTTCATGTCAACGTCAAACTCCAAGTAAATAATTCCATATCTTCAAAATTATCAATTCCGAGATCATCTAAAAAAGGGACCAAACAAAGATTAGTTTTGATTATCAATATAATCAATTAAAATTATGCGCTACCATCAGATGCCGTAAGATCAACAGGCGAAGTTTTTTTCGGTTTTCTTGCTGAGAGTTCGTTTTCGCCATTTCCAGTTTATGCAATTGAGTGTCATTCACTCTATCTTGGTAGTCCTCCTGCATGGACTGAACCGCTTTTTTTATGTTGGCCCCATTGTCCGTTATTATGCAGCATACTTTTCCTTTTAAATTGAAATTTTTTATTTCATTTTCAATGGAATTCGAAATAGCTTCGAAAGTGTGACTACCTAGCAAAAGTAGAGTAAGGCAAAACTTTCTGTTAAAACCAGCTATTGAACTACATACCAGTAATTCTTTTGCAACATATAGCCACGGTCTACCAGGAGAGGTAGACAAATGCCCTATCCCTTTCATTAGCCAGAATAATGGAGGGACCTTGAAGGTTCCCTTAAATTCCGCTTAGAACGCGAGCGATAGGGAGACACAGATTTGCACTGTGTTGTGTGTGACGCTTGTTGTCAGTGAATGGCTCCCTTTTTCTGATTTCAATTTTTAGTTTATTTGACTAAATTAATTTACGTTTATCGTGGTGATCAAAATGGTTAAAAAGTGCTTTGTGGCCGCTGCTCTGAGGGGTATTACTCAAAAAAGGTGAAAGTAACTCAATTTCGAACTCCAAGAGACGAAAAACAATTCATTCTCTGGCAGAAAGCTATTCCAAGATCTGACAGAAAGTTAACAAAAAGGATTGTGTATGTGCAAACCACTTTGAAGAGAAATATTTAATTAAAGTGAAAACCATTCTCGATCAAGTATTTCCTCTGAAAATTGAATCTATGCCTCCCTGACGCTCGCGCTCCAAGCGGAATTTAATGGAACCTTCAAGGTCACATGTCTAGTCTGCTTACATGGTGTTTGTCTACATCTTCTGGTAGACCGTGATATAGCTTCAGAATTTCTTGTTAGAGTTGTTTCTTCTAGCCAAAGAGCCGTGATGCCGATCCACGACCGATGTGATGTTGACCACATATCGGCCCCACATAACAAAATGCAGTCCGTCGGATGTCCGACAGATGTCGGGGTCGGATGTTGAGTACATCTTTTTTATATCCGCCGGACAGCCCGACATCCGATTTGGATGTTCTATGGATGTAATTTTATTGTTTTTGACCGCCCTCAACAGCGCCGTCGGGCATTCCAAAGATATCCGAACGGGCTTTAATTTGGCTATAAATATGACATGTATTGGTAATGTATGACAACAATTAAAAGAATGTCTGTGAATTTGTGTACAGCAACAATAAAAACAGATTAAATTCTTTCCAAATTTAGTCCTTATCAGTAAAAAGATATTCAAGTTTTTCTAAGAGCCGTAGTGCCATAAGAATGCACTAAAAAAACGGGGGTGTACCTAATCGTTTGGTGGGTACCGTAGGCCTACAATGACACAAGATCGAATGCCGAGCGTCATTTCTGTGTAAGACTCTTTTATTATTTTAATGTAGTATGCTATGATTCATAAATTAATCGAAAATCAAATTTTTTTACAGAAAAATTAATCACCGAAATTTTATTTTCGATTATCGAGGACTTTCGATAATCGCCCGAAAAATAATCGAACGGCAAGTCTGAATACGAACCTTTTTCACATATAAACTATGACAACAGTGGAAAAACTTGGTTTTCGAAATAAATAACATGAAAATTACATGCAAATAAAAAAAAATCGTGACATGGAAAAAATGTGGATATGTTTTTGCTTCGTTTAGGGATGAAAAAAAATCCAAGGTGCCATGACATTGACTTTTGGATGTAAACCATTAACAAGGGCAATAAAAGAAGGATCATCAACAGTGTTGAGTGGAAGAGCTTTACTTATTATAAAATTTGTAATTAGGGCATCAACTTTGCTTTGTTCCAATTTAGTTAGTATGGATGGAGCCTTAGATGATAAGAAATTTAGCTTAGATTGACGAACAACAATTTTTTTCTTCCTTGCAGCGATTGTCTTTGATTAAACAGCTACATTATCTCTGGCAAGTTTCTGTTCTTTCTTCTGCTTTTTATAATCAATAAGCAAGTTTGAGTGTTTCTGAAATAGTTAATAAGATGTAAAATTTTATTAGGAATATTATACAAGAATAGAAAATCTTGGTATTTAATTACCTTGATGTGCCTTATCCAGTTGGTTTTTGATCGAATTTGGCAACTGCATGCCTTTGCACACGTCTTACAAGTGCATGTGATGTTATTATTCCCTTTAGGCTTCGATTGAATCAGCACAGCTTAAAAAGTAAAATATGAAAATCAGGGACGACTATACCAATAGTTGCCTTCAGCCACAGCAACATCTTCATCGCAAGTCTTTCTAGAATAAAAGCCAGCAGCATCACTTTTCTTTTTATGTAGATCAACATCTTCTTCACTTGAATCTGATGTAGAAGAATTTGAACTTTCTTGTGGGCTTCGTTCTGGGCTGATATTACGAGCAACATTCGAATCATATTGATAATCTTCAGACATGATTCAATATACTCATAAGCTAAGACTCAACGATCAATAATACAACTAAATATCAACGTATTTAAAGTTAAACGTGAGCACACTGTCAGATTTATCACTTCAATAATACCTTTAAGAATAAAAACATACAGTACCCCCCAAAAGATTAGTTACACCCCCGTTTTTTTAGTGCATTCTAATGGCACTACGGGTCTCAGGAAAACTTAGATATCTTTTTACTGGTAAGGGCAATTTTTTTTCCTTTTTTCCTAGATCAGAAGAGCAAGTGCTCTAAAAGTTATCTTTGCATTAAAAAATTGTAGGAGTTACACCCAGGGCGCTAAATTATCGTTCACATGATTAGGTACACCACCTTTCCCCCATAAACGCCATGTTAATACCGGAATTTCCAAAAATCCAAAAATATAATTAAAATACTTCAAAACATCCTTAAATTAGTTTTTTATTCCGAACGATGCGTTTTTATTTACTCTTTTAGAATATAGTGCATGTTTTTGAATTATTTGCTTTACTGTTTTTGAATTACTAAAAAAATGCTTCCCTATACCCCAAAGTTGTTACACTCAAATGTTTTACGGAGAAAATTATGATTTGTGCTTGTGCCATCAGGGGCGCTGGGATAATTTTCAAGGGCTCAGATTTTTGTCTTAAACACAGCTAGATTTTTCGTATAAAAAAAAATAAAATAAAAAATAATTGTTTTTTTTATCATTAGGAA